>NC_025693.1:8153654-8155730 GCF_000633955.1 Camelina sativa
TTTTTTTTTTTTTTTTTTTTAGGTTTTCAATTTTTTTTTTGGTTTTTTTAATGCAAATAGATGCAGACTCAAATGAATAAAACTAGCATGAAAAAATTTGAAATAAAAAATAAGAAACTAAAACACAATGTTAAATACATTCTAGAACCCTCCCCCAAACTTAAATTACACAGGTTCTGTGTAAATAAAAGTCTGAAAAAGAATCCAAGAATCACACAAAATTGAATAAAACTAAATGCAATGATATTTACAAAGGTTGGATGAATGTGGTACCTCATGGATTGGTGAAGAAGGAGGTTGTAGCAGCCTTCATGCTCGCCAATGTGTAGCCAGGGTCGTCACCGGCTTCAGCAGGCACTAGGATTCGCACATCAGAGAGCTCGGTTATGTGCACGGACAACTTTCTCAGACCAGCATATGAGGGGTTGATCGGGTAAGGCATCGCGTAGCTCATCGGATAGGGCATCGGGTAATACGATGGGTACGGTGGAAGAGGTCTGGAATGGTCACCCGTGTAGCTGCTCGCAGGGTGCATCGAGTACGACATCGGAAAAGGCATCTGATACGTCAGAGGGAAAGGACCCGAGTGGTCACCCGGATATGTGCTTGATGGTGGCATTGGATAAGGCATCGTGTACCCCATCGGGTTAGGCGTCGGATAAGCATCTGAGTGGCTCCTCTGCGATCTATTTGGTCTAGAGACATCGTCCTCTGGTTGGGGCTCGTAAGATGACGCTCTGTGAGGCTCTGGAGGTGCTAATCCTTGGATCCCTCCTAGTGGTCCGCTTCTCCCCATCCATGTGGGTGCATAAGCCGAAGTGGGGGCTGAGGCACAGCTTGCCTTGTTTTGCAGATCCCTTTTCTGCCCCCCCCCCATCACCTTCACTGATCCGGTAAGGTCCATCACCTTCCTAGCTAGGAACTTGTTCATCCTCTTCAGCCATCCGATCCTCTTGTGAGCTTCCCTCATCCCAACAGGGTGCTTTTGAGAGCAAACATACTCCTCAAAATCATAGTCTTCCGAGTTGTCTCCCTGTCCTTGCACAGTCGGCTCTCTCTCTTATGCCTCGGACTCCCCCTCAGGGTTATATAGCTCCTCCAAGGGCGGTGTGAAGTCTATGTTGTCCCCTAGCCAGACTTTGGTGCACACGACGTTGGGCAGGATCATCTGAGTAGCTTCGGCAGCTGGATGAACGAACTTGAAGAGCATCATATCATTTGGCTTCTCATAGGACAAGAATCTTGCCAGTGTCAGGTACTCGGTGTCTAGCCATCTCAGGTCATGTACCACTCCCTTCAAAGGCACATCGCAGGCCACCAAAATTGGTGTGACCAATCCTCCTATGGAGATCTCTCCAGCTCCCTCTCTTCTCTCAGTTTTCATTGCCCAAGACTTGAGGTAAAGGAACTGATCGAGCAGCACAAAGACCATGATAGTGTCTGCAGCATCCCCCACCAGCGGTGTACCATCCGTAGAATTGTCTAAAACTCCACACAAGGTAATGTATAGCAGCTGGATCTCATGATCATTCACATTCCCAGTCTCCTTCCTAGCAAATAGAGTGCAGGCCAGGGACTTGTGAAAATACCTCAAAACAAGGCTCCTTTTTTGAGCAGAATTGGAGCTTGTAGACTTGTGGGGAAGCTTGTCTCCTATTGTCAGCCATAGGGACTTCATCTCCTCCTTGCTCACCTCCATGTTTTCTCCATTCCTAGCCTTGAAACCATACAACTTCTCCATCTCCTTGAAGGTAAGTTGGTACTCCTAGTTGCGCACGGAGAAAGTGATGAACCCGATCCCCCCAACGGATAGTAGGGTCGGGTGGTCTTCAAAGTAGTGTAACCGCAGCGTGGAGAGGAAGTGAACCGTATCCTCCTCATAAGCCTCGAGGTTGGCTTGCATCATCTGGCCCAGTTTGCACATGTGGAAAAAGAATTCGACATCTCTAACGATGCCCAACTGCTTCATTGTTTCTCGGTGGGGATAGCGGGTACCAACAAAGTTCATCTTGCAGAGGACCTTGAAGAGCTTGGACGGAGTCTCCACCTCTTTCTGCTTCAGCCTCCGCAAAGCCA
>NC_025693.1:8159324-8183895 GCF_000633955.1 Camelina sativa
CTAAATGCAATGATATTTACAAAGGTTGGATGAATGTGGTACCTCATGGATTGGTGAAGAAGGAGGTTGTAGCAGCCTTCATGCTCGCCAATGTGTAGCCAGGGTCGTCACCGGCTTCAGCAGGCACTAGGATTCGCACATCAGAGAGCTCGGTTATGTGCACGGACAACTTTCTCAGACCAGCATATGAGGGGTTGATCGGGTAAGGCATCGCGTAGCTCATCGGATAGGGCATCGGGTAATACGATGGGTACGGTGGAAGAGGTCTGGAATGGTCACCCGTGTAGCTGCTCGCAGGGTGCATCGAGTACGACATCGGAAAAGGCATCTGATACGTCAGAGGGAAAGGACCCGAGTGGTCACCCGGATATGTGCTTGATGGTGGCATTGGATAAGGCATCGTGTACCCCATCGGGTTAGGCGTCGGATAAGCATCTGAGTGGCTCCTCTGCGATCTATTTGGTCTAGAGACATCGTCCTCTGGTTGGGGCTCGTAAGATGACGCTCTGTGAGGCTCTGGAGGTGCTAATCCTTGGATCCCTCCTAGTGGTCCGCTTCTCCCCATCCATGTGGGTGCATAAGCCGAAGTGGGGGCTGAGGCACAGCTTGCCTTGTTTTGCAGATCCCTTTTCTGCCCCCCCCCCATCACCTTCACTGATCCGGTAAGGTCCATCACCTTCCTAGCTAGGAACTTGTTCATCCTCTTCAGCCATCCGATCCTCTTGTGAGCTTCCCTCATCCCAACAGGGTGCTTTTGAGAGCAAACATACTCCTCAAAATCATAGTCTTCCGAGTTGTCTCCCTGTCCTTGCACAGTCGGCTCTCTCTCTTATGCCTCGGACTCCCCCTCAGGGTTATATAGCTCCTCCAAGGGCGGTGTGAAGTCTATGTTGTCCCCTAGCCAGACTTTGGTGCACACGACGTTGGGCAGGATCATCTGAGTAGCTTCGGCAGCTGGATGAACGAACTTGAAGAGCATCATATCATTTGGCTTCTCATAGGACAAGAATCTTGCCAGTGTCAGGTACTCGGTGTCTAGCCATCTCAGGTCATGTACCACTCCCTTCAAAGGCACATCGCAGGCCACCAAAATTGGTGTGACCAATCCTCCTATGGAGATCTCTCCAGCTCCCTCTCTTCTCTCAGTTTTCATTGCCCAAGACTTGAGGTAAAGGAACTGATCGAGCAGCACAAAGACCATGATAGTGTCTGCAGCATCCCCCACCAGCGGTGTACCATCCGTAGAATTGTCTAAAACTCCACACAAGGTAATGTATAGCAGCTGGATCTCATGATCATTCACATTCCCAGTCTCCTTCCTAGCAAATAGAGTGCAGGCCAGGGACTTGTGAAAATACCTCAAAACAAGGCTCCTTTTTTGAGCAGAATTGGAGCTTGTAGACTTGTGGGGAAGCTTGTCTCCTATTGTCAGCCATAGGGACTTCATCTCCTCCTTGCTCACCTCCATGTTTTCTCCATTCCTAGCCTTGAAACCATACAACTTCTCCATCTCCTTGAAGGTAAGTTGGTACTCCTAGTTGCGCACGGAGAAAGTGATGAACCCGATCCCCCCAACGGATAGTAGGGTCGGGTGGTCTTCAAAGTAGTGTAACCGCAGCGTGGAGAGGAAGTGAACCGTATCCTCCTCATAAGCCTCGAGGTTGGCTTGCATCATCTGGCCCAGTTTGCACATGTGGAAAAAGAATTCGACATCTCTAACGATGCCCAACTGCTTCATTGTTTCTCGGTGGGGATAGCGGGTACCAACAAAGTTCATCTTGCAGAGGACCTTGAAGAGCTTGGACGGAGTCTCCACCTCTTTCTGCTTCAGCCTCCGCAAAGCCAGGCGTGTGTGTTCCAAATAAATAAAGTATGCTAAAATATTATGCTAATATGGTCATTTCTCTCTGCTCCTTATTTTGGTCATGGCTCTCCTCCTCCGTATCTCGATCTTCTTCTTCAGCCGCTCTCTCCGCAACCTTCTCAGCCTTTTTAGAGGCTGTCTCTTCCCTCTCGCAACCGCAGCTCTGCTCCTTAACCGCAAGGTTTGGATCTCCTCTGGTTCTCCTCCATTGGCATCAGAATCGACCTCCATAGGGTCAGTGATGGTTCTCTCGAACGTAGATAGGTCCCTACGTCGAGGAGATCGGTGAACAGCACTCGCCACCGGGCTTGGTGAGCGAACTCGGGGGTCTACACGATCATTTGCTCGAGCACTTGATCGGGTGACTGATCGGGTTGAGCATCGGGTTGGAGATGCAAAACGTCCAGCCAACGGTTGGGAATGCGGAACGTCTCCTCTTTCTTGGGATTCACGAGGTTCGACGGCAGCACCTCCAGTTCTAGCAGCGGCGGAGGTTGATCTGCTCCCCTTCTTTTGGTAGGTCTTCATCTTTGGGGCCATTGTTGAATCCTTGAAAAGAGAAGAAGCTAAACTCTAGATTAATAGGTTTAGTTCCCAAGAAATTAAAGAGTCTCGATTCCCGTGAGAGAAAAATAGAAAGTAGGAAGGCAAAATGCTTTTAGGGTTGAGAGACGTATCGATTTGTGCTGCTGAGGGAGAATGGTTCTAGTTCCTTTAAATAGAAGAGCGTTAGCAACTTGGGCTTCGCCGAGAGTGGGCTTGAGTTTGTGGAATTCAGACTCCACTCGCCACCCGAGTAGGAACACAATCAGGCGCGTCGGGTACGGATTTGGGTAAAGCCTCGGGTTCTCCAAAATTTTTTTTTTTTTATAAATAAATGTAAATATGCAAAAATCAAAAATAAGATAAAATAAATAAATATAATTAAGAGAAAATAAAGGATACCTTTGGGACTTCTTCCCAAGTGAGCTTGTTTTAAGTCACTAAGCTTGACTCTTCATGCTCTTCAAGCATGGGTTTTAGGAGGGAGAGGTTTTGGAACCTTCTCCACTGTAGCAGGCTGATTTAATAGATTTTCCAGGTCTTGTCCAGGTTCCACATCAAATGTAGTGTTGACTTCTTTGCTTTGTCTTGGTGGAAAAGACTTGACCATCAATGGTTGGTCTTTTAATTCCCTTCTTGATGCCAAATTCCATTTTGAAGTGCTCCACATGCTCAATTCTGATCTTCCCTTGCCAAGAACGGTCTTCCTAGGATCAGTGGATCGCCTGGTTCATTATCCATATCAAGGATCATGAAATCAGTAGGAACTTCCACTCTTCCAATCCTGAGAGGCAAGTTTTTCAGGATACTAATGGGATGTCTGATTGTTCTATCAGCTAGAACCAAATACAGACTACTCGGTTTAAAACTGCTGAAACCCATCTTGTTGGCAACTGATAGTGGCATGATGCTGACTGAAGCTCCCAAATCGCACAAGCATTTGTCGAAAATTCGAAGTCCTATTGAACATGGCAATGTAAAAGAGCCGGGATCCTCCAATTTTTCCTCAATTCGCAGTTCAGGATCTAAACACACTCCACTCCTCAGAATGGTATTCCCAATTTCTTTGACAGCTTCCTTAACCTCAATCTCCAGCTGAGCTGTCTCCTTGATGATTTCCTCTCGAAGTTCGTGTGGTGGCAAGAGCTTAGGAGGAGAAGCTTTTCGGATGGACATACGTTCTGCGAGCGCCTCTAATTGGAGGTCAAGAGCAGCTTTGAACCTTTCCTCTAATTCCCCTTCCTCTGCTACATNTTGTCTTGGTGGAAAAGACTTGACCATCAATGGTTGGTCTTTTAATTCCCTTCTTGATGCCAAATTCCATTTTGAAGTGCTCCACATGCTCAATTCTGATCTTCCCTTGCCAAGAACGGTCTTCCTAGGATCAGTGGATCGCCTGGTTCATTATCCATATCAAGGATCATGAAATCAGTAGGAACTTCCACTCTTCCAATCCTGAGAGGCAAGTTTTTCAGGATACTAATGGGATGTCTGATTGTTCTATCAGCTAGAACCAAATACAGACTACTCGGTTTAAAACTGCTGAAACCCATCTTGTTGGCAACTGATAGTGGCATGATGCTGACTGAAGCTCCCAAATCGCACAAGCATTTGTCGAAAATTCGAAGTCCTATTGAACATGGCAATGTAAAAGAGCCGGGATCCTCCAATTTTTCCTCAATTCGCAGTTCAGGATCTAAACACACTCCACTCCTCAGAATGGTATTCCCAATTTCTTTGACAGCTTCCTTAACCTCAATCTCCAGCTGAGCTGTCTCCTTGATGATTTCCTCTCGAAGTTCGTGTGGTGGCAAGAGCTTAGGAGGAGAAGCTTTTCGGATGGACATACGTTCTGCGAGCGCCTCTAATTGGAGGTCAAGAGCAGCTTTGAACCTTTCCTCTAATTCCCCTTCCTCTGCTACATACAGTTGAGGTTGATCTGTCATCTGAACGTCTACCCGATGTATCATCCGATCACCATCATCGGATGTGTCATCGAGTTCAGCCTCGGATAGTTCTTCAGTTTGTGATTCTTGAACCAGTGCTCGATCATCAACTCGATCAGTCTCCTCGGGTGAAGGCTCGGGTTTATACTTGGATATGTAGTACTGGGACTCATTCATCTCATAATGATACATATCCTCCCCATCTTGAACATCGCTGTCCTCAGTGAGGTAGTCCTCATAATCATCATCAAGGAAGATGGCTTGGGTAGTGGCATAATCCTTTGGGTTCTAAACAGCTTTACGTGGAAGCTGGTTGATTTTTGGAGGTGGTTGGTTGTTGTGTTGGCCTTCTAGGTACCTCAGCTTAGTGTTGAGGGAATCATACTTGGTATTCAAGTCATTATATCCAAAATCGATCTTGTTGCTCATTTCCGCGAACTGTTTTGCATTGTCCACAACAGCCGATGCTTGGTTTTGTATCATANTTTCCTCAATTCGCAGTTCAGGATCTAAACACACTCCACTCCTCAGAATGGTATTCCCAATTTCTTTGACAGCTTCCTTAACCTCAATCTCCAGCTGAGCTGTCTCCTTGATGATTTCCTCTCGAAGTTCGTGTGGTGGCAAGAGCTTAGGAGGAGAAGCTTTTCGGATGGACATACGTTCTGCGAGCGCCTCTAATTGGAGGTCAAGAGCAGCTTTGAACCTTTCCTCTAATTCCCCTTCCTCTGCTACATACAGTTGAGGTTGATCTGTCATCTGAACGTCTACCCGATGTATCATCCGATCACCATCATCGGATGTGTCATCGAGTTCAGCCTCGGATAGTTCTTCAGTTTGTGATTCTTGAACCAGTGCTCGATCATCAACTCGATCAGTCTCCTCGGGTGAAGGCTCGGGTTTATACTTGGATATGTAGTACTGGGACTCATTCATCTCATAATGATACATATCCTCCCCATCTTGAACATCGCTGTCCTCAGTGAGGTAGTCCTCATAATCATCATCAAGGAAGATGGCTTGGGTAGTGGCATAATCCTTTGGGTTCTAAACAGCTTTACGTGGAAGCTGGTTGATTTTTGGAGGTGGTTGGTTGTTGTGTTGGCCTTCTAGGTACCTCAGCTTAGTGTTGAGGGAATCATACTTGGTATTCAAGTCATTATATCCAAAATCGATCTTGTTGCTCATTTCCGCGAACTGTTTTGCATTGTCCACAACAGCCGATGCTTGGTTTTGTATCATATGCTGAATTAGGCCGCGTAGGTCAGCTTCTTGGGATTGGTTCTGCGGGCCTTGTTGTTGTTGGAATCCAGGTGGTGCAATTGGTTGGTGGTAATCACCAGAATACTGCTGCTTAAGAGCATAGCCTTAATTGTATTGTACAAAAGGCTTTTGCTGGACCTGGTTCCCTTGAACTACTGATGGGTAGATTTGGTCTTGAGGATTGGCAACATTCAGGTTACGGTATGACAGATTCGGATTCGGTTTGTAGTTGTTGTACCTTTTTTTGTAACCTCCTTGGTTGTTGATGTAGTTCACATCCTCTAGCTGAGAATTCTCCCCATCTTGTTGCAGAAACTGCTCTTCCTCTGAGATTGCATGGACATGCTGCTGCTGGTTGAGGAGCTTATCTAGCTTGTCATTGAGGGCTTTCATATCCCTCTTGTACTTGGCATCATCCTCTCCAGTAGATCGCACAATGCGATCATATTCCTCATTGTAATGCCCATTAGATTGAGCCAAGTTCTCCACTAGATCCCAACCTTCATCGACATCCTTGTTGAGGAAGTTACCATTGCTTGCGGTGTCCAGCAACATCCTGATCTTAGGGACTATACCTCGATATAGTGTACTCAGCAATGAAGCATTGTTGAATCCATGATGAGGGCATCTACTTTTGTATCCCTTAAAATGTTCCCAAGCTTCACTGAACGTCTAATTGTTCTTCTGAACAAAGCTGGAGATGTCATTTCGCAGTCTTGCGGTTCTGGAGTTGGAGAAGAATTTGGCTAGAAACGCCTTCTTGCATGCTACGCAGGTGGTGATGGACTCCTTGGGGGAGTGATTTATCCCAGATGTGTGCCTTGTCGCCCAAAGAAAATGGGAAAAGTCGGAGTTTGAATCCATCTTCACTAACTCCATTGATTTTGGTTAGGCTACAGAGCCTATCAAACTCATCCAGATGGTCCAATGGGTCCTCCAATGGCAATCCATGAAACTTGTTGCTTTGTATTATCTGGATGAGACTACTCTTTATCTCAAAGTTGTTGTTCTGAACAGCAGGTGGCACAATGTCATGTCTTTGAGTGTGAGTAGATGGAGCATCTCCTGCTCCTATGTTGGTCCTCTCTTGAGGAGCTGGTGGACCATTCTGATTTTTCATTGTCTCCTTAATTGTTGTTGGTTGCGGTAGATGGACTTGTTGTTGACGGAGTAGCCTAGATCTATCGATGTTGTCAATGAATGGACTCAAGTGGTGACTACCCTTGGATCGTGTTTGCATGCACAATCAGTTGACCGAGTGAGTACACGAAGTTCTATCCGATCCAGCTGATCGAGTGACAGGTCGGATGGGTGCTCGGGTTGTACCTGAAATGCAAAACAAACAAACATGAAAGTGAACAAGTCAGTATCGAACCAAAGTGTATAATAGAACTTGATCTAGCAAGTGCTGAAATCTTAAACGTAGCAAATAAAATTAAACCAAATGGTAACGGCGCCAAATTGATAACATGATTTTCACCATGGGTATCAATTCCCTATGCAGTTGTAGTACAAAAGGTTATCAATCCAAATGGTTGTTATGCTAGCAGATGAGATATGATCAAAACTATGCAAGTCAAGCCAAGCAATAAATAGGTTTGATCTAACAATCCTAAAACAATTAAAAGAAATTAAATAAACAAGAACCACACGACCTAAGCACTCGATGCAAGCATTCGAGTACAGGATCGGGTATAGGGTCGAGTGATGAATAACTCGAAAGTGTACACGAAGCTGGTGATCAAGTACCAGTTCANTACTCTTTATCTCAAAGTTGTTGTTCTGAACAGCAGGTGGCACAATGTCATGTCTTTGAGTGTGAGTAGATGGAGCATCTCCTGCTCCTATGTTGGTCCTCTCTTGAGGAGCTGGTGGACCATTCTGATTTTTCATTGTCTCCTTAATTGTTGTTGGTTGCGGTAGATGGACTTGTTGTTGACGGAGTAGCCTAGATCTATCGATGTTGTCAATGAATGGACTCAAGTGGTGACTACCCTTGGATCGTGTTTGCATGCACAATCAGTTGACCGAGTGAGTACACGAAGTTCTATCCGATCCAGCTGATCGAGTGACAGGTCGGATGGGTGCTCGGGTTGTACCTGAAATGCAAAACAAACAAACATGAAAGTGAACAAGTCAGTATCGAACCAAAGTGTATAATAGAACTTGATCTAGCAAGTGCTGAAATCTTAAACGTAGCAAATAAAATTAAACCAAATGGTAACGGCGCCAAATTGATAACATGATTTTCACCATGGGTATCAATTCCCTATGCAGTTGTAGTACAAAAGGTTATCAATCCAAATGGTTGTTATGCTAGCAGATGAGATATGATCAAAACTATGCAAGTCAAGCCAAGCAATAAATAGGTTTGATCTAAAAATCCTAAAACAATTAAAAGAAATTAAATAAACAAGAACCACACGACCTAAGCACTCGATGCAAGCATTCGAGTACAGGATCGGGTATAGGGTCGAGTGATGAATAACTCGAAAGTGTACACGAAGCTGGTGATCAAGTACCAGTTCAGGTATAGGGTCGAGTGATGAATAAAAATGTAAACAATCAAGATGCGAAAGCTCCTAACGATGGGGTAATCGACTCCTAAGTGTTCCTGACCAGTATGGATGTCCTACATGCCCCAAGCAAATATTCCCTAGACAATGAATCTCTAAAATCTTGTTAAAACACTCTCGTGATAGAAAAAATCAACCTTGATCACTCTCCTACCCAACTCTCATTGGAGAAACATGACCAAGCAGGCAATACAAACCAATTCATTATTGTCAATATACTCCTTACACATCTAATCTCTTAGGCTAAGTGAGTAAATCTCTAGCATTGATTGATTCAAGCATTTCATCTATATCTCTCGATGGTAAAACACCCTAGATCTAATCTCAACCTCTCGTTCTGTTGATAGCATTAAGAACACCAATCTAGAAAAGAATTTATAAAACATAAACAACCAAGCTAAGACATCCTAACCGATCAAGAACACCTAATTGTCTATCCCATCCCTAGAAACTTTGTTTTACTACTCAGATTTCATTGCAGAAAACATAAAAGCATAGATAAACGAAAATTGCATTGTACTGAAAAATAAAATAGAAGTGGAGAGTACAGAGTAGAAATCTAAAATGATAGCAAAAAGAAATAAAAATAAATTCTAACAAAGTAGAAAAAGTGTTTGAGTCGCTCAAGATCTCTCTCAGAAGCTCTCGCTCTCTGATTTGAGTGTATGCGGTGTGCTAGGGCGAGAGGAAGAAGATGGGGGTTTATATATGGAAACCCCTTTAACCTACCTTCCCAGTCCTGTCCGAGGGTCTGCTTGATGAGGTGCACAAGGATGAGGTCGGGTAGGTCTTCGAGCTGTTCTTCCTTCTCTTGAATCCTCCTCGATCGGATTGGGGTTCGGACTGTCCTTTCTGCTCAGTAGTTCCTTCAGGTACATGCTCGGATTTAACCTTGTTTCTCCTCATTTTAGGCTCTAAAGCACCTGTTTTCATCCAAAGTATGCAAATGCAAGAATGCAACACCCTAAATGGCCTAAATGCGAATTCCTACAGTTAATGACCTAAAAAAACTAAGATTAGGGTATAAACAATAAAAAATATGGACAAAAATGGATGCTTAAAACATGTTAATTAGAGAGTTATCATCATTGTTGACAGTCCGAGTAGCTGTTGGACGAGAAATCAAACCATTAACTTACTTGAGTAACATTTAGGGTGAAAGAAAGGACTTAAACTGAGTTTTCTATAGAAGATAGTTGGACTCTATAATTTTAAGAGTCACAACCTGAAAGATAGATAAAGGAGTGGACGGACCTTGAGCATTGTTGACATACCGCATAGCTGCTGAACGAGGAATCAAACCATTAACATACCCGAGTAACATTTGGGGTGAAAGAAAGGACTTAAATTGTGTTTTCTATAGAAGATAGTTGAACTTTATAAGTTTGAGAGTCACAACCTAAGAGATAGATAAATGAGCAGAAGAAAAAGACTCAATAGCAGCCATAGATTGTATTACCGGCGCTCTGATACCATGAAAGTGTGGGATAAAACCCTAGAAAACTTGGAGAAAGAAAACTCGAAAGGATAACTTCATTCTTATCTTCACTCATTACATCACATAGTCTATATATAGTAAAGACTAAAATTTACAATGTTTGGAGTGATTCTTCACAAGTGTTGATATGCTCAAATTAACATTATAGCTACTCTCTCAAATTAAGAGATTGTTGTAGTACTTAGGATTAAATTCTACAGAGACTCAAGATCACACAATAAATACGCTAAACAGAATATTTTGTATTTTAAAAGTAATGCAAAAAATAATTTAGAGTTGTGTAAATTCAAGGAATTAAAACGCTAGGCCTAAGAAAATTCACAGAAAATCAATTAATTAGGATTCAATCAATAAAAAACTGTTCTTGAACTCTAAACTCAACTGTAAAATAAATCAGTTCTCATTGCAAATATTATTTAAGTTTAAAACCAAAAAAAATCCAAATCTCTTTGTAAAATTCAAGTTAAAAACCAGCTTTGAAAACAAGTTTAGTCTGTTCACAAAATTACAAAATCAAATCTCTTTGTAAAAAGTAATTTTGCTCATCAAAAGTTTTTGTCAGGAAAATCAATTATATTTTCATATCAATTTATTTTTCTAGGTTATTAATTCTAGGTGACCAATCAAGAATTAATATGAAGAACAACCAAAGATGAAGAACAAGAAGATAATGAATCTTAATTAATAATCAATTCAATAAACCATGAAATCTCTAATGAGAAACTCAAAACCTAACAAGCAGATCTACTCAGATATAATCAATGAAACACAAATCATATTCTGAATAAATTGCATTAAAAAAATAGAATAGAGAAGTTAAGGAGTTCTGAATCTTCTCTGAAGAAGTCTTGATTCTTTTCTCCAAAAACTCTCTAAAAATCTCTCAGGATTTTGCAAAAGTAAAGCATATGTCTAAAGAATGACCTAAATATATTCCTAAATCACGTTAGGAACTAATGTTGCAATTAAGAAAAACTTTGGGGCAATTTTGTAAATCTTTAGAACTTGAGAAACTCCAACTTGTCTTGATGTGCATGGTGCATCGATCGACGCCAAGACCTGCATCGATCGATGCAGTCTTCCAAATCTTATCCAAGCTTCACAACTTCAGTGAATGTGCTTCAGATCCTCCTATTTTGCTCCATTATGCTCTTATCCGTGCCAAAATGTTATAAAACCTGTAAAGACTCCCAAAGACCCTAAAAACACATCAAAAAACTCTAAAAGACTCTTTATATCATGGTTAAAAACCACAAAAACTATGATATATCAAGTGTCATCATCTGCAGAGAAATGGAGATGTAAGAGCATCGAGTATGTTCTTCACTTGGAGCATAGTGTAAGTTGTAAATGCTGGTTTGATTGCACGGATTGTCGTACATGGTGTGAAAGAGGCTACTCTATTATTGTCGGAGACTAGGACAGCTATAATGTTTGAAACTGCAATGGGCTTTGTTCAATTGTTAAGCCCCATTGTTTCTTTTGGACAAAAGCTTCAGTAATTGGAGTGATGTGCTCTACAAACACCCTTAGTTCCTTGAATTTTTTTTGGAGTAGTTGGCAAACTAACACAGAGCATGGCCATGTACAACATGTATATCATTCTTGAGCAGCATTTTTTTTTGTTTAATCAGAAGCATAAATATCTCCAAATGTATCGTCATGAGCTAAAGCTAATCCGCAATAAATATGGTTATCATCTTCAAAGAGGTAGTAATACGATTATGATACTTACACCACACAAAATCTAATTCTCAAAAAGCATAACGCATAGAAAATTACCGCATTCACAATACTTTAACAGTTGTCATCATCTGGCACGTATCAAAGAAGAATTGTTCTTACGTAATGTTGTGAAAAGCAAAGATTCTGAAAACATTATTAGGTATCTAAGGCCTGTCTCATTATCTAGTGAGACCTCTAGTAAAAAGAAAAAGAAAAAAAAGTAAAATTTTTTAGTAAAATAAAAGTTGGAAAAAGTAGACATTTTAATCTTAAGAATTATTTTCAGATTTAATATTGGACCTATGATAGTTGTCTACTTTGCATAAGAGTAGAGATGTGCCGGTGGAGCTGACTCGGTTGAGGACGAGAGTTGAATGAAGACGAGAAACTCGAGCAGCTAGCTTCTAGAAGAATGCAAGAAGGTAAACAAAAACTAAACTGGTAATGGGAAAGAATGCGAAGCTTGTGCAGATTTAAGATTTTTTTTTTTCGGGCAAAGCAAAAATGTAAAGATAACCTTACAAAAATGTAAAGATAGATAGTAAAATACATCTTGGCTAAACATATTTATCAAATCAATAAAATTTAATAATTTTGAAGATTAATAGAAAAGTGTGATTTGTCCGTCTCAAATTATTAGGTGTCCGAATTTACCGTATAGAGTTAAATTAAAATGCATGAGTCTGTATAGTGCCGACACGCCCCTAAAGAGATCGCTTAAAACCATAAACCTTTTTCTTAGTAGAATGAAGTATTTAACTTTTCAGATGCATTTTTCTCAGTTAAAGAAACTATATATCAAAGATAATAACATCGAATATAAACTGGCGGACCATCATTTAATTCCCTCCTAAATGTTTTCTAGAAAATTATGAATCTCTCTTCAAAGTAAAAGGTCTTCATGGGACATTTCTAACGTAGACGTAGTAACGTGGCAGCCCATACGCCAAAAAAATTCCCAAAAAGAATTTTCGGGCATTAATATATACACACACATGCTCAATACTCAGTAGCTTTCACACATTTAAATATCATCGTTAAATGTAGATACCTCTTATTACTTCGTCAACGTCATAGTCATTTATAGAAACGCAATTAATATGAGCCGGTTGCTTACCCAACAAATAATAATTTTTAAAGTGTATTTTTATAAGAAATGGATAAAGTATATATTTATATCATATTTATCCTGCATTTTTCTCGATCTTTAGACATCACATATTTCGGAGACTACTGACTAGGAATTAATGTAACTGTTTGAACAAAAATTTGAAAGTTCATAAAAAGCTAAAACACGTCGCTTGATAAGGACGAACAAGATTACATTACATATATATAGATAAATTAATAAATAGATAATATTAAGAAGTTATAATCATGACAAATATATTGGAAGTTTACATGAGTAAGCTACTAATCACGGCAGCTTCAGGGCTATCTTCATCAACTGAGTCGAGAAGCTGCGACAAACGGTCACTGAGATTGTCAACCTCTCTATGCAATTTTCTTATGTAGTTGCATGTCTCTTGCAGTACCTTCGATGCTGACACCTGTTTTGAGCACAAATAATAGCGTTAGCTAGGATTGCACGTTTTCAACAAACATCATTAAGAGTCAAGTATGAAAAATACATGTACGGACATCAGAAGACATGACTTTATACGTTATAAACGTTTTTATTTTGTAAAAAAGGAAACCAAAAAATGTTGTACAGGAGTCAAAAGTTCAGACTTTTTTGGTTTCTTTTGTTTGATCTATATGTCTTCCCCGTTTTCATATAACGAAAAGGGAGTTCTTTTTCTTCTGTTTTTATATGTGAAGAGGTTAAAATCGAAATATACCTTTTCTGGACGACGCCGTTCACGAATCTCCGGCAAAAACTGACGGAGCTTACCAACGAGATCGATCATCTGGTCATCAGAGATCCTTGAAGCACTCGAAGACTGTCTTGATCTTCTGTTTGACATTGTCTTGTTTCTTCGTTTTGTTTAGTTTGTAACACTACAATGCCGCAAGAAAATGACCTTTAAGTTGTGTGCTTTATCTCTCTAATTTTCTAGATTGGATTTTAGAGAAGATATAGAGAGAAGGGGTGTACAAATTAAGAAGAGAGCTATAAAAGAAAGTGGAACAAGCTATATATAAAGGGTTTATGTTAACTCCACAATAGTTTTATATTTTGTTGAATAGGTGTGAAAGAAGAAAAAGGAAGAGCAAGGAAGAGAGAAATTTGTAAGAAAGTGTTTCGGATTATAGAGACAGTTAGAGATATAAAGAAAATGAGAAAGTGATAAGAGAGATTTAAAGAGGTCAAGGACCACAGGGGATAGAGAGAACAGAGCAATAAACCTAGACAATGATGTAATGGGAGAGAAAGAGATTTGAATATTTGATAACCTCTTCCCAAAACCGTTTAAACAATATAGGCACCGTAGACGTGAAATTTATATATAAATAGAAATTTCTAAGTGATTTTTCTATTATTAAAGATAAGTAATATTCAACTTGTTTTACTAAAGACACATATTTGGCATTTCATAATGTATATTTGAAACTATATATAATACTAATTCATGCAATACAATCATATAATTTTGTACGTAGTTAAATTTATTTATAGGAAAATATGTTACCAACGACAGTAGTTTAGAAAACTAGTAAAATATTAATAATTCAAACTATTATTGTATATAATATAGTTATGCTGAATAATAGACGATGGTTTTGGATTTAGTAATGGAGGATAGATGTAAAAAGCTGAATGTTCCCAAAGCTGGTGCTGAACTTGAAGTGGGATTTAAGAGATGTGTTCCATGTTGAGCTAACAATGTGGCCCTTTATGTGCATGTCACTAAAAGGCAATACCATGTGATGACATTGACTTTCTATTTTCATTTCATGACTATTTACGATTTTATCCCACTTTCGTTTAATAGAAAGACATAGAATTGATCCAGGAAATTTGTAAGTTGATCGATCATCTTAATTACAAAATTAAAAAAAACTCAACCTAGCTATCATCGATCCATTCAAGATTGCAAACCTAACTTTATGTCATGTATGATGTGCCAACATAACGCATATATATATACATGTGTGTATAGTAGTTACGATCCATTTCGATGAGTTACGTTGGTCTAGTTGAATTACTGTGGTCACCTTAAAATTTACAACACATTGTTGCAGAAAGTAGCAAGACTGCAAGAGAATGTTTAATTATTATTATTTTTTCTGTTAAATCGTGAGTTCTGAAACTTTACCCATAATCTTTGTCAATACCAGAAAATGTTTATTAATGTGTTTATATGAATTGGAACAGTATGGACCGCAGTTTGAGTTTAGGTTGGTCGAGTGATGAGTTTAAACTCTACTAACACTACATTGGTGAACCACATCCATCTTTTTTTTTTTTGTTTTTACATCAATGTTTTTCTATATAGAAATTAAAATAATAAGAAAAAACTGATATAACAAATTGTGAAAATTGGGTTTTCAAAAAGAATTATATATATAAACAGCATGGACGACTTGCTTCAGTCATGCAATCGATTACTTAAAAAAAGTAGCCATGATAAGTTCAATTTGTCTGCTTCCGAAGTTAACTCCTATGTTTCGGAAGCTTGAGATTTAGTATACTCGATGTTAAACATCATGCATGTCCCATGTGGTTGCTTAAGATCTCAGATTATTATGCCTCTTTAGATTCTAAATCATGATTATCACGGGGACACACAAAGGTACTTAATTAAGTCCTTTATTTGTGTACATTGTTTGCATGACATAGAAAAAGTGTCGATAAATTAGGAAAGTAATTAGTATTAGATTTATTCAACTCATGAACCTTGTTTGACGTTTTAACAACAAACAAATAGAATAATAACTAACTGAACCATGTCTTCTCCTCCAACTTCCAAGCTGATAGGGAAATATCTACCAGAATAACTAATTAAAAAGTTAAACCTAAGGAGAAATTTCCTAATTATTAATCGCTAATAGTATAGTTTAAGATTGTATATTATACTTTCTTTTCTTTACGATTCAGAAATTTAAAACAGTCGAGGGAGGGGAATATATTAATTCGTTTATTTTGTACGATTCACATAAAATCGGATTTGAATAAAGGGGGAAAAACATATCAATCCAGATGTTCATACCAATTATTTTATTTTATTTATATCTCGTTCTTTTTGGGGAAAACTAAAGTATGTGATTGTTAAAGCTTTGTTTGCCTAAGCTTCACATCACATTGATTATTTTTGTAATAACATGGTTGTTTTATCCTCTATGTCTGAATGAAATGCTTCACATTTCAATTAAATAAGAAAAACAATTAGTTAGTTATAGTCTAACTGTACTGTATTATTGATTATTGAACTTGGGAGTGGCGTAGACCCTTCAAATTTGTAAATGCCCTAACGGAGATGGAGGAGTGGAGGAGTTTAAGCCACTGGTGGCGGATTATTGGACAGCGACAGATCCTCTCTTTCTCTCAACCTCTACGCTCTTTCGCTTTGCAAAGAAATTTAAAGGGTTAAAGTATTTGCTTCGGAGGTTAGTAAAGGATCGTCTGGGACATCTCGTTAAGAGGACAAAAGAGGCGTATGATATCTTGTGTCAAAAGCAAGCGGCAAATCTTTTGAATTCCTCATCCGTCGCAATGGGGGAGGAAAATGAAGCCTATAAAAAATGGGATTTTGTGGCTAGTCTTGAGGAAAAATTCTTAAAGCAGAAGACTAAACTTCATTGGTTGCAGGTGGAGGATAAAAATAATAAGATTTTTCATAGGGCGGTTGAGGCTAGGAAAGCACACTACCAAGGAGATTCAATGTCCCGATGGCAAGTTGGTGGTGTCTATGGCTGAGATTAAAGATGAGGCGGTAAGACATTTTCAAAGTTTTTTGCAATATAACCCTCGTGATTATGAGGGCGCAACGGTGGAGGGGTTACAGCAATTGTTGATGTATCGCTGTTCAGATGTGGATCAACGGTCCCTAACTCGCATTGTTTCAGGCGAGGAGATCAAGCAGGTGGTATTCGCTATGCCGAATAATAAATCACCAGGTCCTGACGGGTATAGTGCAGAATTTTTCAAAGCTGCCTGGGATATAGTAGGACATGAATTCATTTTAGCGGTTCAATCTTTCTTTGCTAAAGGGTTTTTACCCACCGGAATCAACTCTACCATACTAGCTCTTATCCCAAAGAAGTTGGGAGCAACTAAAATGAAAGACTACCGACCATTTTCCTGCTGTAATGTCCTCTATAAAGTGATATTGAAGCTCATTGCAAATAGGCTCAAGAAGGTACTGCCTAAATTTATCTCTGCTAATCAATCTGCTTTTTTTCAAGATCGGCTCTTAATTGAAAATGTTCTTTTGGCGACTGAGTTGGTTAAAGACTGTCATAAGGAAGCTCTCTCGTCTCGCTGCGCAATTAAAATCGACATATCTAAGGCGTTTGACTCAGTGCAATGGTCCTTCCTCACTAAAGTTCTTATGGCTCTCAATTTTTCATCACAGTTCATCCATTGGCTCCTTATGTGTCACCACATCATCTTTTTCAGTCCAAGTTAATGGTGAGATCGCAGGTTATTTTCGTAGTTCGCGAGCTCTCCGCCAAGGATGTTCACTATCCCATTACTTGTTTGTTGTGTGCATGGACGTTCTTTCTAAGATGTTGCACAAGGCTGCGGGAGCAAGACAATTTGATTATCACCCTTGTTGTAAGAATATCGGTCTCACACATCTCAGATTTGTAGATGATCTTATGGTCCTCTCTAATGGTAAGGTTCGGTCCATCAATGGCATTGTTGATGTTTTCTCTGCCTTTGCACGCCTCTCCGCCCTAGTCTCGAAAAATCTACTTTGTACTTGGCTGGTGCTACTTATGTTGCGGATCAAAAAATCAGCCAACCGGTATCCTTTTGCGTTGGGGCATTTACCGGTGCGTTATTTGGGTTTGCCCTTAGTCACTAGAAGGTTCTCCATCGCTGACTGCTCCCCGTTACTTGAGCAGCTGCGTCATCGTATTGGTTCTTGGACTGTAAGATATTTTGTCGTTTACAGGCAGGTTGAGTCTCATAAGTTTGGTTCTCTGGACTACTTGTAACTTTTGGCTTGGAGCCTTTTAGACTTCCTCGAGCCTGCATCAAAGAAATTGATAAGCTTTGCTCTACATTTCTCTGTTTGGGCTCAGAGATGAACTCTCACAAAGCAAACGTCTTGTGGAGTAATGTTTGCAGACCAAAACAAGAACGAGGAATTGGCTTAAGGTCTTTGATTGAGGCAAATAACGTAAGCTGATTGAAGTTGGTCTGGAGAATAGTTTCTCATAGTGACTAGTTATGGGTTTAGTGGGTCAATTCTACTCTGCTTAAGAGTGCTTCTTTATGTTCTCTCAACATGACCACAAACTCGGGTTCTTGGATTAGGGGTAAGTTGCTCAAGTATCGAGAAGCTGCTAAAAGCTTTCTATAAAGTTCAAGTGGGCAATGGGGAGAAAACATCTTTCTGGTTTGATTTGTGGTCTGATTTGGGTACTCTTGCTGATGTTTCGGGCCCTCGTGGTGTTATTGATACAGGCATTGGCTGGCGTAGTTCAGTGGCCGAAGCGTGGGCTAGTCGTCATCAACGACGGCATTGCTCTGGTTTTTTAATGCAAATAGAAAGTTCTCTGCATCTGCAATGGCAACACCGCAGTTTACAGGAGGATGTTGTAGTCTGGCGGGGTAAGAATGATGTCTTTCGGCCGAAGTTCTCCACAAAGGATACCTGGAACCATATAAGAACAACGTCAAATACAGTGCCTTGGCACAAGGGGGTATGGTTTACTCATGCGACGCTGCGATTTGCATTTTGTGCATGGTTGGCGGTTCTGAATAGACTCTCAACTGGGGCTTGTATGGCACACTGGAACAGAGCATTAACGGGCCTATGCGGCTTCTTTAACAGGCATTTGGAGACGCGTGATCATTTGTTCTTCACATTCGAGTATGTATCACCCATATGGTCTGCTCTTGCTAAAGGTCTACTCAACACTAGCTATACTACTGATTGGACGGCGGTCGTGGCCTATATCTCCGAACCACATTGCGATCAGGTAGATGGATTTCTTATCTGCTATGTTTTTTAGGCTGTGCATCATACTGTTTGGCGTGAATGGAATGGTAAGCAGCATGGGGAGCCGTTTCATTCTATAGACATCCTCATCGGTTGGGTGGATAAGCAAGTCAAGGATCAGCTTACCATGATCCAACGTCTGGGGAATCATCGCTATGCTGAGGGCTACCAACGTTGTCTCCTCGCCCGCTCTCAGTCTTAGCTTCTGTTGCAGTCTCAATTTCTCCTACCTTATTGTTTCGTCAATTGTTTGTTTTTAAGCTTCTGTTTTAAGCTACTGTTGCACTTGTTGTAAAACAGTTAATTTTTTCTTTGAATATAATGTAACATTAAATTCAAAAAAAAAAAAGATATGATAGCAGAATTTCACGGAACAAATGCATAATGTGCCTCTTGGTTTAGTAGCTTTTTTGGATAAGAACAAGAAACACGAACAAAGAGGTTCAAGTCCTCTTCAAAGAAAGGATATCCCCAAAGAGAATAGACCAAAATCTGATTTTAGATCTAGAGAAATAAGAGTACCTGGGCTTTTTTGGTTCGGCTTCTCGATTCTGGTCAAAACTTCTTCTCTCTCTCTAAAAAAGCGATACAGTGAGTGCATTCTCTTTCCTCTGCTGTCGTCAATCACGACGTTGGAACCCTCCTCCCTCCCTTCTTTAATTCCCTCCCCTCATGGGGAAGCAAAAGTAGCGAAAAAGGGTTCCCCTTCGCCTGGTTCTCACTCTTCTTCTCTCTCAGCTCCATCTCAGCCTTCACCTCCACTCTCGCCACAGTCTCCTCCTCTGGTCCCCTCGGCTCCTTCAAGGGCCGTAATTGAGCATCCCGCCATCTCTAAAGTCACTGAATATGCCCAATCGACTGCCGAAAGGACAGACTTGGCCATCGCTCTTGTTACCTCCATATATCTGGACCCGATCCAGAACGCGGAAAGTGTAAGTGAGCTTAAGCAAGGTGGAGAGTCCCTGGATTCTACTCCTAAGCCTATAGGCGCTGATTCGGCCTCGCCCGTTTCAACCCCTCAAATCTCAGTAAGTTCTGAGATAGCCTAGATGACCCACCTACTGACAAATCGAGGAAACAAGCTTCCCCTGAGGATGATTCATGGGTCAGTCTAGTAAAGGGTAAGCTGCTCAAAAATAAAGGTGCATCCTTCACTCTTCCATCAGGTGAAGTGTGCGTCAAAATCCCAAATTCGGTGATTGAGAACAACTGCAAATCATGGGATTGTTTTATGTTGGGTCAGTTCTACTCGGACCCGCCAACTCAATGTACGCTCCATAATATTGTAAACGGTATTTGGAGAAAGCGATATAGGGACGTCTCTGTCTCAAAGCTGGATGGAAACGTTTTCCTCTTCTGCATCCCGAACATCTCTACCAGAAATCATAACATTTCCCAAAGATTATGATAAATTGAAGGGCAAACCATGTTCGTGGCAAAGTGGGAACCAGGAGTTGTGCCAAAGAAACCGAAACTGACCTCAGCTCCCATTTGGCTAGAACTTAGAAATGTTACCTTGCAATTCTTCAACGAAGAAGGTCTTGAGTATATAGTTGGACTAGTTGGGGAGCCCAAACACTTACATCCTTCAACGGCGAACAAATCAAATCTTGAAGTCGCAAAAGTATTCACCATCATCGACCCAAGAAAACCACTTCCAGAGGCAGTGAACGTCCAGTTTGAATCTGGTGAGATAGCGCGAGTCCTAGTATCCAGTCCCTGGATGCCACCTATATGCTCTTTCTGCAAAGTCATTGGTCACACTTTGAAGAGATGCTCAAAGGCTCCTATTACCTGTCCCTCATGTTCTTCTACAACTCATTCCATGGAGTCATGTCCCCGCCTGAATGAGTCTAAGATGAAGAGGAGGCAACAAAAGAAAAAGTCCCACTCGGCTGTAGGGGCTCCAGGACAAACTATAGCTCCGAACCAAATCTATGTTAAAGTCTCGGCAAAACCCATTACCTCAGCTGTTCCGTCGATGGTTCCCCCTTCTATGCTGGTCTCCCCTCCATCAAACCAGCTCGAATTCGAGAAATGAGAGTCTAGTAAGTCGTCCAACATGCTAGACAACAGCTCCAAGGGCTCTGGGAAGTCTTCAGTGGTAGAATCTGACTCCTCTGATATGCTCTCTTCAAGCGGAGAAGAAGACGTTGGGGACGCTTTTGAAGATAATTTCCAAAAGGTGTTGTCGAAGAGGCAGCGCAAGGTTCTTCGAGGCAAGAGCCTCAAAATTGCATAATTTCCTATGTGTAACCTTTTTGTCGTAATGTACGTGGCTTCAATATATATAGCCATAGAAGCGGATTTATAAAATGGATTAGGGGAACAAATTCCCTTTTTGGTGGTATAGTAGAGACTCATGTCAAGCAGGAAAAGATGAAGAAGTTTTTAAATAACCTTCTCCCTGGCTTGTTTTTTTACGACAACTATGGGTATTCAGATTTGGGGAAAATCTGGCTTGTCTGGGATCCAAGAGTTCAGGTAGTGGTGATGTCTAAATCTTTACAGATGATGACGTGTGAGGTCCTGCTTCCTGCAGCAAAGGATTGGATGATTCTCTCGATAGTCTATGCAGAAAATGAGGAAGGACTAAGAAAGGATATATGGGCTGAGATCATGAGTTTTGCAACCTTGCCTTTTATGTCTAGTAAAGCCTAGATTGTTTTAGCGGATTTTAATCAGGTTCTTCACCCTGGCGAACACTCCAATCCCGCCACTCTAAACGTTGGACGAAAGTTAAGAGATTTTAGGGAATGTCTTCTAGACTCTGATTTGTCGGACTTGACTTTTAGAAGAAACTCTTTCATGTGGTGGAACAAGTCAAAGTCTCGGACTATTTCTAAGAAGCTTGATAGAGTTTTGGTTAACTCTCACTGGCTCGAGCTCTACCCTTCATCTTATGCGGTGTTTGGAGAACCTGACTTCTCAGACCATGCTTCTTGTGAAGTTACTTTGGAGACTGGTACCTCAAGAGAAAAAAGGTTGTTCATGTTCTTCAAATTTTCTACTGCAGAACCCTGAATTTCTTCCCCTTGTAGCTGAGCAGTGGTTCAGTTCTCCTGTGACTGGTTCAGCAATGTTCAGAGTCTCCAGAAAAATAAAGTCACTAAAGGGTCCAATTCGGAGCTTCAGTAAGCAAAACTACTCTGGTATCAAGAAGCGAGTAGCTCAAGCCCATGATCATCTCTTACTCCTACAGAGTAATACCTTGGCTAATCCTACAGTTGCTAATGCAGTTCAGGAACTGGAGGCGGAGGAGATTTGGCACAGGCTGTTAAGGGCGGAGGAATCTTTTCTCCGGCAGAAGACGAGTATCTCTTGGTTTAAAGATGGAGACTGCAGCTCTGCGTTTTTTTCACAGAATTGCAGCCACTAGGAAAGCCAAAAATCATATCCATTATCTCGTGGGCTCAAATGATGTGAAGATTGAGTTGCAAGAGGATATTAGAAACCATTGTGTGAGTACTTCTCTGAACTGCTGGGAAGCCCAGACTTAACGCCGGGATTACTTCATAGCGACATGGAGCTTCTCCTCCTATATCAAGCCTCCCTAGCTCAACAACAGTTCATGGAGAAGATGTTTACAAAGGAGGAGATCAAAGAGGCTTTCTTCTCCCTACCACGCAACAAAACAAGCTGTCCCGATGGTTTTTCCGCTGAGTTCTTCATTGGTTGCTGGCCTATCATTGGTGTGGAGATAACAGATGCGGTCATGGAATTCTTCACTTTAGGGAGATTGTTATCATAGTGGAACGCTACAACGCTCATCTTGATTCCAAAGACTCCCAATGCAGCTAGAGTGACAGAGTTTAGACCAATCTCCTGTCTTAATATAGACTACAAAGTTATTTCAAAGCTCCTAGCATCTCGGCTTCAGTGGCTTTTGCCACATGTCATCTCTCCATCTCAGTCCGCTTTTATCCCTGGAAGACTTTTGGCAGAGAACGTGTTGCTGGCGACTGAAATAGTTTAAGGTTATAACAGAAAAATCATTGGAGAAAGAGCTATGCTGAAAGTGGATATATAAAAAACTTTTGATTCAGTGAGCTGGCCTTTCATTCTATCCGCTCTTAAGGCTATAGGGATCCCAAAAAGATTTGTTGGTTGGATTTGGGAATGCATCACCACTCCAACGTTCTCTATCTGCATTAATGGCAACTCGAGTGGTTATTTCAAAACCTCCAAGGGAATGCCGCAAGGAGATCCTGTCTCCCCATATCTGTTTGATTTGAGTATAGAGGTTCTTTCAAGGTTTCTCCAAACGAGATTTGACCAAGGCTATATCAACTACCATCCCAGAACATCAGGTTTGTCTATTACACACTTGATGTTCGCGGATGATGTTTTGATATTTTTCGATGGCTCAGAAGCATCCCTCCATGGCATTGGTGAAGCATTGGATGGCTTTGCTTCCTAGTCTGGTTTGGGCATCAATAAGGCTAAGACTCAATTATTTCACGCCGGGTTAAATTTGGAGCAGTCAACGGCGATTGCAAGACACGGCTTTACCCAAGCGTCTCTCCCAATCCGGTACCTGAGTCTCCCTCTCATGCATCGGAAGCTCAAAATCTCTGAGTATGACCCTTTGCTCAGCCAACTCACTTCAAAGTTTAATGGCTGGGCAGTGAAGTCTCTCTCTTATGCTGGTCGCTGTCATCTGATCGCTGCTGTCATCTCAGGGACTATAAATTTCTGGATTTCGACCTTCATTCTTCGCAAAGGATGTCTAAAGAAGATAGAGTCTCTTTGCTCTCGTTTTCTCTGGACAGGCAAGATTGATGGTAGCACCAGGGCGAAAGTTTCTTGGTCCTCTGTGTGTTCACCAAAAGAAGAAGGAGGTCTCGGACGTAGGAGGTTCGCTGAATGGAACAACACCTTATGCCTTAGGTTCCTCTGGCTCCTTTTCTCTGACTCAGGTTCACTGTGGGCTCTTTGGCACAAATTCCATAATATTAAACAGTCCAGTTTTTGGAGCCTCAATGAATCCCCACGCGATTCTTGGACTTGGAAAGCGATCCTAAGGCTTTGACCGCTTGCAGAGCAGTTCATTAAAGTTGCTATCAGAAATGGAGACTCAGCTAGTTTCTGGTTTGATGTTTGGATGCCATTGGGACCTCTTATCAAGGCTTTAGGTCCCTCAAGTCCGAGTCATTTGCGCCTTCCCTTGAATGCCAAAGTTAAGGAAGCTTGCTCTCCCTTGGGATGGAACCTCCCACCACCGCGATCTGATGCAGCTCTCACTCTCCACGCGTATCTTACCATGCTCTCGCCTCCCTCTTGTCCTTCTTCAGCCTCTACCCGAGATGCCTACTTTTGGATGGTAGATAAGGTCAAGTGTCATGGTTTCTCTTCGTCAGAAACCTGGAAAACTCTAAGACCGAGATCAGATCAGGTGGATTGGCATGACGCTATTTGGTTCAGAGGCTCTGTACCAAAGCATTCATTCATGTGGCTTGCTCAGCGAAAAAGACTACCTACAAAGATACGCTTGTTCAAATGGGGTATCTCACCATCCCCAAAGTGTCCTTTTTGCGACTTGGAGGATGAAGAAAGGGATCACCTTCTACTCACCTGCAACTTCGCACAAGGTATTTGGAATCGAGTTTTTGCTAAACTTGACACTTCTCGAGTGTCTATCCTCTCTTGGTCAAAACTGCTATCTTGGGTCAGAGCCTCATCGCAAACTGCTCAAGCCGTAGTCTATAACATTTGGAAGCAGAGGATCAATCTCGTCCATAATCACGATGCACTCACACCTGCAATCACCTTCCGACTCTTGGATAGAGAGCTCCGAAATATCATTCTTGCAAACCTTCACAGAAAGCAATTTCAAAAGTTACTGCAAGCTTGGTTAGCATGATTTCACTCTCTAGTGATCTCCCAAATTTGATCCCCTTGTTTTTATTATTTTTTGCCAAGGAATCAAAATGTAAAAGGCTTTAAAACCAAACCTTTCATTATATTAATGATATTAACAGTTTTAGCAAAAAAAAAAAAAAAAAAAAAAAAAAAAAAAAAAAAAAAAAAAAAAAAAA
>NC_025693.1:8184188-8202070 GCF_000633955.1 Camelina sativa
AAAAAAAAAAAAAAAAAAAAAAAAAAAAAAAAAAAAAAACCAAGAAATAAGAGTACCTAGGTCTGAAGTAGTTCATGGTTATCAAAAAAAGTTGAATGATTAGCCATCATTACTATGATATTAGGCTATTAGCTATAGTTAACAAAAACAATGTATAACATTTTGAGTGACCAGAACGTAAACAGTCATATATCTTTTGTTGTTTTATTTGAAAGAAGACAAATAAGACGTTCGGGGAAAAAGGACAATACGCGCACCAGTCCTTACCTCTCAGTTTTATGGCTTATAGCTAGGTTGAGAAAAGTATTCAAGACAGAATTTTCCATTACAAGTTATATACATATAAATATACATATATATATATATATATATGTCATTTGACCATTCATATGTCATTTGAAAAGTAATTATACTACAAAGAATATTAAAAACTTATACGTAGTAATCATCAAGTTCGTTTGCGTTTATAATATACTATTGTTATTGTCTTTGTAAACCTTGACTATAATTTTTCTATTTCTAAAAATAATTTTGATAATTTAGTGTATTTGCAATGTGAGCTTAAACTCATAGCTTTTACAAAAAAAAATAAAAATAAAAATAAAAAATTACAATCAGTCAGTTTTGTTGCTATCGATTTTTGGTGTTTATGGAAGAGTAAAGTCAATGTCCTATAACGATATATATATCCGCGGATTTAAATTATTAAAATTAGTTATCTGATGAATATTTTGAATACAACAAAGCATGCATTGCATACCAAAAATTATGTTGTAATTGTTGAGCTACTGTCTCATAGTATAAGATTTGGAGTTATATATATAGGCTATATAATATAGCATGCATTTATAACGACTTTGAAGAACTACTGACCATAAAAATACACCTCATATATCAAAGTCAAGAGCCCTTGTTTGAGGAAGTTCGTTTCGTATATCTGAAAAGAAGCTAATCACTATGTTTTGACTCTGCTTTTTTCCCTTCAAACTTGGATTTGTTTCAACAAATTTTGCAATTATAACTCTTAGATTTGATTGATGCAGCCAAACTTGTATTGACTCCATCTTTTCTTCTTAATAAGATTTTAAATTTCAGTGAGAAAAAAAAGAAAGTATCTAACCAAAAACTCTATTCATTTAAAAAACAATGCAGGTAAATGCAGACATTATGCGTATATATGTTTGTATTACACATGAAAAAAATATATATTCTAACTTAATAGCTAAGGGAGATGCAACATGTTAGTCCATGTGGGTTTCACGTACTAAATGTTAGGCCTCTTAGGCTCCACGATGTTTTTATGTCCAACGATGATTTTTTCCTATCAATTTTGGTCCATTCAAACATAATGTAATAGGATTATTCAAACTTAAGTTTATTTATACATAATAAGAAAAGCAGCCTTATGCAATAATTGAATCTCCAAATGTAACTATTTTAGTATATTTTCATTTGGTTAGTTAAAAAAATTATACTTAGGTTTATGCTGCGGAATCAACGTGGTTTAAGCTTTACGATGTTACTAAAATGCGTAATAATATACAAAACAGCATGCTATAGTAGTGATTTTAACGAGCCATCTATACGTCTCCAATTTATTATAAGTAGAATACTGTATAATATATATGCGATAACTAAAAAACGTTCATTTAAAGAAATGAAATTATGCCCCGACAAAATACTTAATGATGTTTAAGCACACTTTCACCTACCTTTGCTTTAGTCACAACAAAAATACTGATTGGTCAATTTAGCAATTAATTATTTTTGTAACTTCTACTTCTGCTGCCTTTTACAGTTTAACCAGTGCCGAATGAAAAATGCTTTATGATATAATAGGCAATCGCTAAACTGAATCAAGGTATAATGTTTGACTAGTTTAAGCGCAGCAAATGTTAAGTGTGCGTATGGGTTTGAGAGTTTGTAAAGATAGTTGCGTTTGAAAATGTTACGAAAATATTTATTCGATTGGTTTAGTGGTTGGAACATATACATTTGCAAAAAACTTATGATTAGTTGACTACAATTAAATACTCCTTCAGTTTTATATATGATTTTCTATAATTATGCACAAAAATTAAGAAATCATTTAATTTTTATTTATTTTAAAATAAAAAAAATCATTGACTATTTATTTACACATAATTCAACACAATTCAACCAATGAAAAAATAACATGTATATTATAAATTATTAAAACCAATAAAAACAAAATTAATTTTGTATGGATTTGTGAGAAAATCATTTACCTTAGAACAAAAAAAAATTAAAAAAAATCATCTAAAAACACAAAAAGAGAATAAAATTTCAAAGAAATATTAATAGCATAGAAATTACTATATAGAAAAGTTAATATATATATATATATATTGTTAGTGAACTTGTATATATATATATATATATATCAAATTTACTTAATAGATAAATAGTATTTAAAATATTGATATGATAGTATTTGATAATAGAGAATAAAAATTTTGCTTTCATTTCTTTTATGAAAATTTTAAACTTTTTCTTGGCAATGGTTGTTTCTATTGCAGATAAAATACATATGTTAACCCGTGAACAAACATTGGCAGAAAATAATGTTGGAAATTGTAAAACCCCTGAACCGGATTGTAGAATTGCGGTAAGGTGTCGATCGACATCAGTCGTGAGTGTCGATCGAAATCTTATATGGTCAGATTCACTACAACAAATATGCACATTGATAGCAGACGGATATAGCTCATTTTCCGTCACTGCTATGAAAGATGAGATTTTTTTTCGGTTACTTTTTAATAGCATCTTATTAACGCTATGATAGGAAAATTATGTAGCGGGAAACAAAAGTGACTTTTGTCCGCCAATACTTAGTGAAATTATTCACTTAATCGCCAAATAAAAAAAAAACCCAAAAACTCGACACACTCTCTCTCTCTCTCTCGTTACAACCTAAGCTCAACCTAAGAAGATTTCTTCTTCTAAATTCTCTGTGTGTGCTCAAATTCTTCTAAATTTCTTATCAATTCTTCAGTTTTATCGCCGTTTGTGAAAAGCCCCAATTTCGCCGTTTGTGAAAAGCCCCAATTTCGCCCTAAATCTCCATATCCATCGCAATTGATAGCTCGAATCCATTTTTGAGGCATGTCTTTCTTCTTCCTCCTAATTTCGTTATTTGTTTCGATTATTTGTGATTTCAAACAGCTTTTGATTTCGATAAGGGTCAGATTTAGTTATCTGTTTTGTTAGGGTTCGATTTATCTAGATTTATTTCGTTATCTGTTTTTTAGGGTTCGATTATTTACAGATTTTGAGAATGTGGAGTTTCGAATCCATCTGTTTTGTTAGGGTTCGATTATTTACAGATTTGACTCAAAAATAGCTTTTGGATTTGAGTATTTGCGCCTTCATAAACTGAACGATTTTTTTTTTTTCCCAAGTGTTGGTGATTGAAATGTTGGGGAACTGAAGCTTCTCATTTCTCTGTACTCACACAACAGGTTAGTATCACTCAACCAATAGTTAAACATTATTATTACACACGAATATTGGTGATTGCTATGTTTTGTCCTTTGAGTCTGATTCGTATAAATAGTGATTAGATTAGTGAGATTTTACACAGTTAGATATTGGTTTAAGAGCATCTGTATGTGTCTGAAGTAGTGCAGTATTGTCTGAATTGTTGCTTAATGTGAGCTTTGTATAATATGTATCTCTATTTTATCTATAAAGGTTAAAATTTATATTATAACATATAATGTTGGACAAGGCATGGGTGCATCTATGCAGGTAAGGAATTATATTTCATAATTAGGTTTTATTTTGGGTTTGGATACTTTAAGATGTTCTTTTAGTTATGATTTTTTTCTTTAATTATCCATTGAAGAGCTGATCCTGGTTATAAAAGTGGAGCTTGGAAATTTGTAAGGGATGTGTCTGCGGCTTTAGGTGACATAGAAATGATAATATGTCCTTGTAAAGACTGTCGTAATGTAGTACGACAGTTAAACAGTGTTGTGGTTGAGCATCTTGTAATAAGAGGGATGGATGAGGCATACAAGCTGCATAGTGATTGGTATCATCATGGAGATGTGAAGTCAGTAGATGAAGTTCAAAGTAAACCAACTCAGTGGAATGAGGAAGTTTTTGAGTTATATAAAGCTGCTGAATTTTTTGATCAAGAGTTGGCTTATAGAGGTGAAGATCCTTCCAGCGTGACAAGACTAGATGTTTGGATCAAGTCTCGCACCAAAAAGGATGGTACACCAGTAGATACGAATGCAGCTGATTTGATTGTAAGTCTGAATAGAGTTGTACACCAGTAAATAGTGTGTTATCGACTAGTAAAACCTGAAACTGTCTTTATGTTTTTCAGCAAAAAGCAGCTGAAATTGGTGGAAGTGATGCTCCAGCATTTTTAACAAATCCAGATGAAGATCCCCTCGCCAAGCTTTTAGGACCTGACAATTCTGGTAGGCTGAGGGCAATGGGTAGAGGAATGANGACCTGACAATTCTGGTAGGCTGAGGGCAATGGGTAGAGGCATGAGTAAGACCAAATTAGCTTGTTTACAAATGCAGAGCAAGTGTATGGCTGAAATGGAAGAGCGGCAAGTAAAATTAGTAAAACAGGTCAATGCCTTGGAAAGTGAACTTGGCAGAATCAAGAATCAGGTTAGATACTTAAGAGTTCTCTACTATTCATCAGCCAGTTAGAGTAATATAAATTGATGTTATTTTTGTTTATGTTACAGAGACCAGAAGCTGAAATGGATGAAAACTCAGCTGCAAGAGTAACATATTCTTACTTCTTTTCATATCAGCTAAGTGATTCTTCTTAGTGTCGTTTATGATTCTTAGTTGCTCATGAAATTGTTGCAGAGTGTAAACAAAAGAGCACATCCTAAGTGTGTGTTTGTTGATTGGTCTGACATTGATGAAAATGTTGGTGAGGGTCGGATTCTTTCTTCTGATCCGGATGACATAGTGAATGACTGTCGTCTTGGCCCTTATGATCTCAAAGTGTTAGTTGAAGCTGCATATAAACCAGATGCATTTCTATGGAGACCTGCACAAAAGATCTTTCATATGAAAGAAGCTGTTGGACATATAATCGCATGGCCAACTGAGAAGTGTAGACTGGTAGACAACAACATCCAAATGGAAGACATTGCCCCTATGGTATTTATAATTTCTAGCAATGTGTTAGCAATGTATTACCCCTGTCTATAATGCTAATTAATTATATTGGATTTGTTTACTGATTGTGTTTAACAGGGTATACAAGGAAACAAATGTAAACTATTGGATTTGTCTAAGGGTGACGTCATTGTTGCTGAGGGGCGTTGGGAGACACAAGAACCAAGTGCGTTGGTTAACGGAATTCCTCTTGGACCAAAAGCAGTTAAAGTATTTGTGGATTCAGTAAAGCAGCCTGATACATCACTATGGAGACCTACAGCTGAAATGTCATTTCTTGAGGACTGTTTGATGGCTTACGTATCTTGGCCCCTGAGTAAGGTTGATTTTGAAAATCCCTCAACTCCAACTGGTCAGAATGCTACATCACATGCTCCTTTGTCTGCATCAAAGGCCAAGTCTGCAGCCGCAGCTTCTAAGTCTGCTACAGAGTCCAAAACTTCAGCAACAGCTTCAAAGGCTGCATCGCAGGCCAAATCTGCATCTATGTCTTCTAAGTCTGCATCTGGTTCTGAGTCTCCTGTTGATGATGCAACGGGTCCAATATCACCAATAAAGAATACTTTACCATCACAGTCTCCTCTCAGGAAGTCTCCAGTAAGTGTTTTCATATGTTATGAAGTTGTTTTTGTTAATTATATGATGACTGATGGTTTATATTGTAAACATGGCAGCGCATTAATAAAGTTATTTCCAAGGAGAATAAGAAGTGCAAGTTGATGGATTTAACTGAAAAGAATAGGGTTGTGGCTGAAGGACGATGGGGAACAAATGATCCAGAACATAAGGTTCACTTTACTCGCTTGGGTTCTAATGCAGTTAAAGTGTGGATAGATGTTGTGAAGGTGAAAAATGTAAAAGTTTGGAGGCCATCCGATGAAATAGAGATTATTGAAGATGCACTTAGCTCCTGCATTGCTTGGCCAGAGAACAAGGTCATTATGTCTTAAACTGATGGTTTTATTGTGTAATGTTAAGTACTTGAGATTGCTTGTTTATTTTGGATGTTCTTGAGACTTTGATGGTAAACTGATGTTCTTGAGACTTTTGTTATGTATTTTGGATCTGAGACGTTTATTAATCAGATTTTATGAGATTTTATAAAACAGGTTATGTGTGCTATAATCACATATCAGAAAATGCTATAAAAGTACAGGTAAACGTTATGATAAAAGAATATACCATAGCACAGTAAACAAGATAAAACAGCATTTCGCAACAGCTATATTAGATATGTATAACATAGCACGAAAAATTAAATATTGTATAAATTTTTGCAAAATTATAATCTTGATAATACAGCAGTTTATTAGAGCTATGCTATAAAACTATAACATAGCACGAAAAAACAAATGTTGTATAAATTTTTTCAAAATTATGATCTTGATAATATAGCAATTTCTTAAAGCTATGTTATATTTTTATAACATAGCATACGTAATAAGTGCTATTGTATATGGGGTACATATAATAACAGTGCCCTAAAACAGCGCTCATGAAAACGCTATCAAAGACCTATGATAGCGTTTTTCTCTGGTTAACAATGTGCATATTTGNTTGTGAAGGTGAAAAATGTAAAAGTTTGGAGGCCATCCGATGAAATAGAGATTATTGAAGATGCACTTAGCTCCTGCATTGCTTGGCCAGAGAACAAGGTCATTATGTCTTAAACTGATGGTTTTATTGTGTAATGTTAAGTACTTGAGATTGATTGTTTATTTGGGATGTTCTTGAGGCTTTGATGGTAAACTGATGTTCTTGAGACTTTTGTTATGTATTTTGGATCTGAGACGTTTATTAATCAGATTTTATGAGATTTTATAAAACAGGTTATGTGTGCTATAATCACATATCAGAAAATGCTATAAAAGTACAGGTAAACGTTATGATAAAAGAATATACCATAGCACAGTAAACAAGATAAAACAGCATTTCGCAACAGCTATATTAGATATGTATAACATAGCACGAAAAATTAAATATTGTATAAATTTTTGCAAAATTATAATCTTGATAATACAGCAGTTTATTAGAGCTATGCTATAAAACTATAACATAGCACGAAAAAACAAATGTTGTATAAATTTTTTCAAAATTATGATCTTGATAATATAGCAATTTCTTAAAGCTATGTTATAAAAATATAACATAGCATACGTAATTAGTGCTATTGTATATAGGGTACATATAATAACAGTGCCCTAAAATAGCGCTCATGAAAACGCTATCAAAGGCCTATGATAGCGTTTTTCTCTGGTTAACAATGTGCATATTTGTTGTAGTGGATTGTTCAATTTACTTTTTGATTTTCCAGTTTGCATGGTTGGTTTAGGAAAACCCTAAGAATCGAGTTTATTACGGAGAAACTCAACTTTTTCTGAATAAAATGTAAATTTATTCGAAATAATACGTTTGAACAACGAGTGCAGCAATTGTTTTTCACTATTTCTTCTTACATGTTTCAGAATCTATAAAAACTTAGAAACATAGCTTCAAAAATCACATCGCAATGCAAACCAAGTCAGCGTACAACTACCGAACTTTAAATCCCGCTGAAGTTGAATCAAATATAGCTTGGTGTGGACTTCCTGATCGAGGCGTCAACTTTCCAGAGAGAAGAAAAGAGAGAAAAAGTTCCTGTAAGTTTTTGGGACATTTTCCTGAATTTCTCTGTGTTGGTTGGTGAGATTCTTTTATTGTGAATGATGATATGAGGCAAAGAACATGTGGGGAAGGTTGCTAAGGTGCTAGCTTCATCGTTTTAGGTTCTGAATCCTCTTATTCTCAAGGTGAGTGCATGATCATGGTTAGTCTAAGCTGAGATCTCTATTTTGGTGTTTTCTGTGAGTTGTGGACTGATTCTTTGCTTGTTTGTGCGATTTTCGTGCTTCATATTTCTTTGTGAGACTCTTGGAAGATCCCTGGTTGAGCTTGGTGTGGATAGAGATGGAGATCCGATCAGCAGCTTTGAGGAGAATGGAGCTGCAGAGTAGGTGTCGATCGATACCAGGTGGGTGTCGGTCGACACTAGGTGGGTGTCGGTCGACACCAAGATGTTAATGGCGCGATTGCTTTGACAAGTGTCGATCAACACCATGTGGAGGTGTCGGCCGATACTACTAGGGTTTTCAGGTTGTTAAGGTGGGTGTCTGAAACAACCTGACCCAATTTTTTAGTAATAATAATATAATTAAATACACCCTAATATTTAATTACAATCCAAACAATACACCAACATCTCCAACTCCAATTAACATAAACCAACCATCAACATGTACAACAGAAACATATAAACCTAACAAACATAACCAGCAACCTAGCAAGCTTCTAACCAGGTTCCAACAATAACATAACCACAACACAACAACTGAGACCCTAGATCATCCTCCTCCTCATTGTCATGATTTCACGTCACATACTTGCACCACAAACAACAATTGAGATGCGTAAATATTATCACAAATACTTAGTAAGGTAATACTCCCATCTACTAGGCTATAAACTTAAGCAAAAAAGACAAACACAAGCAATGCATAAAAGCAAGCAAACCAGACAACTTTGAACACATGCATCGACCGACACTCCTCGTTGCAACACTCGAAACTAAACATTTGCATCGACCGACGCACTCCTTGCATCGATTGATGCAACGCCTTTGCGTCGACCGATACACTCCTTGCATCAATCGATGCAACCTCGCGTCTCTACCAAATCCCTAGCTGCATCGACTGACACCCTCCTGGCATCGATCGATGCAGTCACGCGGAACATCGCCGAACACGATCTCTCCCAACTTATCACGGCTCCAACCATCGCCACAACGTCCGTGAAGCCAAAACCAACCTGAAACGACCCGACCCATTTTTTCTTTTTGATATAATAATTAACTAGTGACCCCATACTCACTAACAACCTACAACATTCAAATCAAACAGCAGAAAATACCAACAGTAAACCAACAATTATTCAACAAATACCTCAATAGAATAAATAACCAATATTAAGGTGTCTACAATCAAATAACCAGCAACCTAAACAATAGCTGAGAGAGAAAGGAAAGGTGGTGAAACGCTCTCAGACACAATAGTCGAGGCATCCACTCCGATAAATTTTTATGACGCCGGTGAAGCTAGAGCTTGCCGGCATCGGATTGTCCCCCTTCTTTCATGTTATCTGTTCACACGGGGTAGTCTTAGCCTTGGTTTTACTTCCCGAACACCGTGACTTCAATGTAAATTCAGATCTGGTGGTCGGAGATGGTTATTCCGCCATGCTCAGCTCACCCTCTTTCCGCCGGATATTTAATTTGGCGAGTTCTTATTCCTCTTTCTGTCGTATGAATATGTCATCGACGAGATCTAGTCATAGTACTCAGTTTATCCGCCTCTCATACTACCACAGGAGACCTCAGATCCGGTGTCTTTGCAGTTCGAGCAAGGCTTTCGCCGGCTGCCTGAAAAGCCTTACGACCACCGTGGGATATCTCAGATCCGTCAGATCTAATCATCTCTCGAGTGTTTCCCGAAGAATCTTACTACCGTGTACCGCCGTAGATAGCTTCTTTGATTCCTCCTCCAGACCCACAATTTTCTCGAAATGGTGCCGAAGAACCTTACTACGGTGTACCGATGCCAATTTCTCTTCCGCCTCCTCTGCCAGATCTACAGGTCTCGCGAGATCCTCCGACAAGGCACTTCGTCGCTGTCGAGAATCATCGAGAAACTTCGAGAAGCTTCTCTTCTCGCATCTGGGTTAGACCAACTTTCCGGCAGCCGCTGTGATCATCGTATGACCAAGCTTTGTCAAGCTTCGAAGGCAACTTGGGTCTGGTCCTTCATTGTTTCTTTTTGGGCCTTTCATTGTCCATTAAACTTTGTGGACTTGAAGCCATTATGGCCCAGTAATAGGGTGACAACGATTAGGGCTCTTAGAAAATATATATTTTGTGCTTCAGGTGGCCCATTAATGTGTATGGATTCAAAATTATTTTGGTTATGGACTAGTTTTGTTCTATTGAATTTTAAAGATCCAAAGGTTATTTGTTCTAATGAAAATAGATCAATTTCCTCATTCAATGAGAGACATTTCATAATAATCTCCTCCTATAAGGAGAGAATTTTTCCAACTTTAACTTGTTGTTGTTGTTGCCAATCATGTTTCTCCCTCATTTCCATTCCCTTGACTACACGGTTTCCTCTTGATTCTCGGTTTTCGTTATCCACTTGGTTCAGATCTTTCAACTTGGTGTGGCAACAAGGTTTTATCTTGAATCTTTTCTCCGGCACTCGACTCTTGGGAACTCATTCCCAACCTACATGCTGCCTCTCTGTCCTAGTAATGGAAAGCCTAGTTATGGCAATTGAAGCTTTGTGCAATACAACACATTCTCCAAGTGTCCTTTTAGGTTCTTGGTCTTCAAGACTCTCGTCTTGTCCAGCGTTTGGCCACCCTTTCCAGGGACCTTTGGCGCACGTACGGAATCCAAACTCCGCATTCGTTCTTTTGCAACGTCTGCAGCAATGGTTATCAAGGTTGCTGACTATATGGCAGTGGTCGGTCATCCTTCACCACGAGTGGCCTTACATTATGTGGCAACTCTTTACCCACAGGACTTGTTGTCCCCTTTGTTTATCTTGTCACTTTTATGGTTTCAAGTCAAGCTTTAAAGGTTGTTTGATGTTCGTCTTAAGATCATTGTTTGTAGTTTATTTTGTCCTCCTGTGTAAGTTTATTGGTGTATTTGGCTCCTCTTCAAAGGACACTTGTAAACCTTTAATCTAATATAATTGAGTGTTTGATGAAAAAAGAAAGAATAAATAACCAATATCAAGATGTATACAAATCCTAAACCAATAATTCTAAAGCAAACAACATGAATCAAATAACCAGCAACCTAAACAACCATTCTAGACAACATCGTTCCATTCTAACAACCTAACAGCAGCATAGAACAAACAACCGAGCCTCTAGAACATTATCATATTCATCGCCTTGATTCCACGATCACACTTTGTCTTTACCTGCACCACAAACAATAATTGAGATGCGTGAATATAATCACAAACACTCAGTGAGACGATCCTCCCATCTAGTGGGCTATACACACAAGCGAAAAGACAAACATAAGCAATACACAAATAAACAAGCAAACCAGACAACTTTGAACACATGCGTAGTCACTGCACCCTTGCATCGACCGATGCAATGCCCATGCATCGAACATCAGCAATGCATCAACCAATGTACTTCTTTCATCGACCGATGCAACACCTCCTACGTCGATTGATGCATTTATTGCATCGACCGATGCAACGCCTATCGTCTCCAACAAATCCCTAATTACATCGACCGACCGATGCAATCGTGCAAAGCATCGCCAAACACGATCTCCTCCAACTCTTGTCGGCTCTGTGATGCCAGAAATGCCTTCCAAAGGCCATGAACCCCACGACAAACACTCACAAGCAATCACACAAGCAATTAACAACCAAAATCACACAAAACACACATCTAATTCCATGGTCACACACTCACCTTTGAGAAAGATGAACTTGCTTCAAAAACCCATGAAAATAGCCTCCTAGCAAGCTCCTCTCACGTCCTCAGCCTCAGATCTCCACTCCCACAAATAGAACTCACAAGAAATGGCTTAGAACTCCTCAAAAACGCTCACATGAACTTTTTAGAGATTTTCTCTCTTTTGCAGAAGGAAAAAGTGACCAAACTCGACCAAGGGCGTCAAAGTAACTTTTTACACTCGACCCATAGGGTTTCCAAAACCCAAAACGCAACAACAAGTGTGTTTAAGTTAAGTTTTCCTGCAGAAGCGTACCTTACATCGATCGATGCACACCCAAAACCGGGATTCTGGTTCATGGGCGTTACAACTTCACTAGGCCACAACTACCATGACAACCACTCACAAAATGGCGCACAAGCAATCAATCACACAAAATCACACAAAACACACATCTAATCGCTTATATAAGCCATGGTCTCGCACTCACCTTTATTAAGAAAGAATAGAACGAAGAACAACAAGATTCAAGCCTAACAACAGCTCTCCAACGACACCCATGCTTAGATCTCCTTCTCCTCCCCTTGAAAGCACTAAAACTCCACTCTCTTGCACTTTAAGTCTTACACAAGCTTCCCCTTAGCCCTCTGGAACGATAAGGAACCAACTCTGTCTTTCTCTTCCACCAAAGAACAACAAACACACACCTAGGGCAAGGAAAGAGGCAGTGTCGGGATTTTGAGAGGCTTAGGGTTACTCCCAAAAACAAAACTGAGCTAACCGATAATCTAAACCAAATTGATAACCACCAATAACATTGGTGTCGATCGACACTACGAGTGCATCGATAGACACCCACCCAAAAATTTGGCTCGGAGCATTACAATTCTCCCTCTCCAACAATAGATTTGTCATGGAATCTGAACATACCGCATCTCCTCTGCCAAAAATTCTGCTAACCATCGTCGCAATAGTTTATACAACTAATCCATCTGGTTTACCACAACCCGGACCCCACTGGCCAAAATGACCCTGATCCCACTTGTCAACGCCAACCTGACCTCATTGGTCAACACAACCCTGACCTCTCCGGCCAACATAGTCTTGACCACACCGGTCAACAGAAAACCCAGGATTGAACCATTATCAACCTCGATGTCCTCATTCGGCCGTTATGCTTATACACACATCCTAGAAATCATTCGCTCTCAACTCATCTACTCTCAGGTCACAACTTTTGAGCCATACTGATCTCACTCTTAGACCACCATCTTTGAGCCATACCGTCTCACTCTTTGATTGTCACCCTCGAGGTCTTGGTACCAGGGAAACCACCATCCCTCAGGAGAACCACGATTTCCTCTGCTGCTATAAGGGCCCACAACCCTTCATGCTATCAGTATCCAGGGGAATAACCATCCTTTCAGGAGAACCACCACCCCATGAGTTGTTCAGGACTCACCATTCTTAGAGCAACCAATTCTTGACGCCTCCAAACACTTCCCGACTAGAATTACTTCCCACGGTTCGCATAACACATCGCGATGTCATACCAACCACCATATACTCCTTTCAGAATAACACCATGACCACCACCAAGCCACACCGTAGCCATCCCCGACCCTCAGTAGGATTCTCATACACTTTTCAAAAATAGCAAAATTCTATCTTCTCTTAGAAAGTTTCTATTTTGAAAACCGTGTAACCATATTATTTCTCATGAAACATAAGTCCAAAAGAAAAATCCATTAAAGAACTCCATCTTATTAAAACCTCAAAGTGCAACAAACATTCACAATCTCCACAACCGAAATATAAAACAACGGAAAAAACAATAATGCAAACTCTAGAACTGATACTCGACCCTCCTACCTCCATAGTCATGTACAATCACGGTGCTACTCCGGTTTGCGCTGCCAGCTGTACCCCTGGTTGAACTACTGCCACCTCCAACGGCTGCATCTTGGGACAGCGAGGCTTTACATGCCCCACCTTCCCACATTGAAAACACAATCGAAGTTCCCCCTGTGGGCCATCTCTCTTGGGAAAGTTTGCCAGCTTGTGATCCTTGCCTCCGCATCCAAAGCATCCTCGACCGCCTTGGCTAGCCCTCGAAGCATCCTCCCATTTCTTCTTTTGCCCTTGCTTCGGTTGAGTCTCTCTCATCCGAACCATTGGACTGATTGTCACGACCTATGCTCTCAAGTCATCCTCTATCCCAGCTGCAGTTTCTACCAGTTCCACTCTCGTAGCGTAACTCTTCACCCTACACCGAGTGCACTGGTCATCGCAAATAGCTAAGGGTCTTAGAAACGCTTATGCTTTATTTTGCTATTGACTATTGAGAGAGAGAATCAGAGAGCTTTGTAGAGACAAGTCAGAACTCAATCATGTTGAGAGAGATTTCAAACTCCCTAACTTCTCTATTCTACTTTTTAATGCAATTTATTCAGATTTTGATTTGTGTTTTTGCAATGATGTCTGAGTAATTCACTTGTTAGGTTTAGGGGATTCTCATTAGGGATTTTATGGTTTATTAGATTTGTTGATTTCTCTGGATTCATAGTCTTCTGTGTTCTTCATCTTTAGTTGTTTTCACTGTTTAGTTCTTGACTGATCACCTAGAATTAATACCTTAGGATAATCGATTTATACGAGAGTCTAATTGATTTCCTGACAAAAACCTATGATGAACAAAATTGCTTTTTACAAAGAGATTTGATCTTGCAATTTTGTGAACAAACTAAATTGATCTGATTATTGGAATTTGCAAAGAGATTTGATTTTCTGTTTTATGAATTTAAATAATATTTGCAGTGAGAACTGATTTATTATATCATTGTGTTTAGAGTTCAAGAACGGTTTTATTTAATTGAATCCTAATTGATTGATTGATTTTATATTCCATAATTTCTTTTCTTGAGATCATTCTCTAGGCCTATCTTTTATTCCATCTTAATTTCCGGAACTTTAATTACATTTTTGCATTGCTATTTACAATTACTATTCATGTTTAGCATAATCGACAGTCCATTAAATCTATTGTATGCATCTTCAGTCTCTGTGGATTCGATCCCTTACATATTACAATTGCAAAGCTATTAGTACATCGAGGGTATCACAATTTGAGCTTCTCAGCTAACAAAAATCTTCACACCTGAGCCGACTCCGGCTCCAACGCCCGGCCTGCATACACCACAAGCCGACTGAACTCTGTGTCCAACTCTTGCACAGTATGGTTCCCCTGGGTCAACCCCAAGAACCGCACCTCCATACAATCAAGCGCCTCTTGCGGGAAGTACTTGGCATTAAACTCCCCCAAAGTCCAACCAAGTCATCTCCTGCTGTACTCTCCGGGTAGTCATCGACCTCCACCACACACGCGCATCATCCGAAAGAAAACGACTAAACCAGGCAAGCAAAACAACACATCCGCAGTCTAATGAACATTGGTGTCGACCGACACCCTCCTGTGTTGACCGAAACCAACCACTAGTGCTGACACCCTCCTGATATCAACCGACACAAACCTCCAGTGTTAACTAGACACCCTCATCAGTTCATCATAAAAACCCACGACTTTGTGTCGATCGACCCCGATGCCCTAGCATCAATTCCCGTCGACTCCAGTGACAGATCATGGCCTCCAAAAGCCACAAAATCGTCCATGGCACTCACAGTAGCCAAACCAAGCCACAAACAACCACGATATCACACAAACACACAAGGGAATCAATCACAAATCATAGAAACACATTTAACAGATATCTAATCGCTCAGATAAGCCATGGTCATGCACTCACCTTGATTTAGGAAGAATGGAACGAAGAACAGCAAGATTCACGCCTCACAGCAGCTCCCCAACGTCACCCACACCTAGATCTCATTCTTCACAAACAACCCACACCACCACCAACCGAATTCTTTTATTAATTGTAAATATTTCATAAAGTTTAGCAAAAAGACTTATAGCGTTTGTGGCCAGGCCTATTGCCAAAAAGATTATACACATTTTTCTTAACATAGAAAACATTTTTTTCTTTACACAAGGCAAAAAAAAAAATTACTTTCGGGCTCCTATCGTCCAACACACTCTATAGCTCCCCACTACTGGTTACCTGCAGGAAAAAATTCTATCATAAGTAATCTAAGATTACTTAGTGAGTCTCAGGGGTCCCTGCAGAAGATTAGATTCCCAAACCCACCCCAAATCACAAGGAATCAATCATTCACACACAATTATCAATCAGAGAAAGCATGCAGAAGGTAATAAGCCAAGCAAATAACCACAAGCAATCAATCAATGCAACATGCAAAACTTGAATAAAAAGAATAAGTTTTTAAACAAGTTTTACTAGGGCCCAGATATACTTCCTTCCATCCCTTTCTCTTTTATAACTGCATTACAACCACAAGGGCATGTAACATGAATTAAACTCCAACTACACCATCGTGTACAGTCTCGGTCAAGGTAGCGAACCAAGACACCGAGCTCTTCGCAACAACATGCAACACTATTTCAAGGTGCATGTTGAAACGGTTTCACAGGAAAGGACAGTCATATCTCCATTCTTAGTGTGCTCACGGCTAATCGGACCTTTCGTCACGATGCCTCTCACTAAGACCAATTAACAATTAATTTTAAGTTTTATGGTCTTAAAGAACACATAAACTTCAAAGAAAAACAACACTTAACCTCACATGCAATGGATCGATTAAACGGATCAACCTCCACGTTTCAGACTCCACCATGGAATTCACCCCAAACATTTTACTTAAGTTTATGGTTTAAAAACACATAAAACAACAAGTAACAATGTTAAACCTCACATGCAATAGATTAAATGAGCGGATCCACATCCACGCTCATAATCTATCATGGAATTCATCTCAACACTTCACCCAAACAAAATGCAAAACTTCAAGAAAACTACCAAGCAATCAAGAAGATGTAACTATATGCTCATGCAACCCAAATCTAGATCGGGTCTACCAACTCCAAAATAGATTGGATTAATGCTCCCTGAACTCACAGATTTTTGAAGAACTTCAGCTTCTCCAACTCAATCCCTTGCTCGCTTCAACACCTCTTCTCGCCGACTTAGCAACCAAGCGATCAAAGCTTCCCACACTTAAGAAAATTCCTCTCAACTTTTCACTGATCTCTCTAACAGCTTTTGGGCATTCTCTCTTTCTTTCTCTTCTCCAAAATGAGAAGTGGAGATGATATTTATAGAGAGTGAGGGCGAGCTCCTTAGTCCACACGCAGGCGGTTATGTGTCGCCACCACATTAATCCTCCTCACACTTGTCCAAAGTGTGGTGACACCTCTCCTGATGACGTGTCTACTCTCATTCTCCCAAATAAAGTGGCGAGTGGAATCTAGAATATTTCCTCCCACTTTCTCTTATTTTTTATTAAACAATCTCTTAGTAGAATCCCTCCACTAGTGATTAATTAATTAATTAATTAATTAATTAGTTAATTAGTTAATTAATTAATCACCCACTAACTCCTTTTTCGATTTAAATATTCCATTAGTGGATTCCTTCCCACCACCATCACGCATCGCCTCCTAACTGTGGTTCAGTTTCATCGGTCCCTGGTACGCTAATCTGTCCGTTCCGCGTATATCTTTACGATTGACCGTATGACCGACTAATTGGTCTATTTTCTCAAAGGGTGGCTGATCGATCCCCTGATCGACTGCCGGTCGATTGATATCTCTTCGGTTACTCTTTGGTACCTCTTTTCAGTTTAGCCCATCCTTACCTCCATGTCCGTCCGGCCCGTACCACGTTGTGCGGCCAACTGATCTGCCTATCATCCGATGAATTTTTCCTCGGACATCCCTCAGCACTTCTTCTTTACTTCAACCTCTCTTCTCCTTTGAGTCTTCTCCAGGTCATTTCTTTAAGAATCTTTCATCCTGTAGTGAGGGTCACTACATTACTGTGACAACCTGTCCCGCGGACCCCACTAGCCCACCGCTAGCTGCCCCAACGGACCGTCCATGGACCCCACTAGCCCACCGCTAGCCGGCCTAACAGACCCCAAGCTGGCCCTGCAGGGCATCGATCCTAACCCATCACTATGGAAATCCACATCCACCAGTAGGTTATTGGTGCGCCAGGCGTTCCTCGAACCCTGGTCCCCACCCTTTAACAACCTTCCCACAGGACAAG
>NC_025693.1:8202298-8222244 GCF_000633955.1 Camelina sativa
AAATGGAACTATTCATCCAAATCCACAGTAGGTTATTGGTGCACCAGGCGTTCCTCGAACCCTGGTCCCCACCCTTTAACAATCTTCCCACAGGACAAGTTGCCACCAATTGAGGTTGTTGGTGGCAACTTGTCCTGTGGAAAGGTTGTTAAAGGGTGGGGACCAGGGTTCGAGGAACGCCTGGTGCACCAATAACCTACTGTGGATTTGGATGAATAGTTCCATTTGCCCAGTGAGGGGTTAGGATCGATGCCCTGCAGGGCCAGCTTGGGGTCCGTTGGGGCGGCTAGTGGTGAGGCTAGTGGGGTCTGCGGGACGGGTTGTCATACTCAATTGGTGGCAACTTGTCCTGTGGGAAGGTTGTTAAAGGGTGGGGACCAGGGTTCGAGGAACGCCTGGTGCACCAATAACCTACTGTGGATTTGGATGAATAGTTCCATTTGCCCAGTGAGGGGTTAGGATCGATGCCCTGCAGGGCCAGCTTGGGGTCCGTTGGGGCGGCTAGCGGTGAGGCTAGTGGGGTCTGCGGGACGGGTTGTCATAATTACCATTAAGAAATTTGTGGTTAACGGTTGAATCTCTAAGAAAATGCTATTTTCTTAATCACAATTGAGATTTAAGAGAATGAAAAAGGATGAAGAAGATGACGAATTTAATAAACAAGCAGAGATGTGATGATTATTATTGATTAGATCGGAGAAGAAGATGAACTGATGAAGTTTCTCCTTCTCAGAATCGCATGAGGCAGAAGTGAAGAAGAAAAGAAACAAAATATCAAATTATCCAATCTATATCTGTATTATTATTTTAAACTATTATATTATGACACCAAAATATCAAATATATATGTATATACATAAATTTCTTTTAACTGTATATATATATAAATGTTTTATTATATAGATTATAAATTAATATTAATATTTTCTTTATTAAAATATTAAAAATTTTGAAAATCCATCATCCTAATCGGTTGAACTAGTGATAACAGGTTTTTCACCCAGGGTATCAATTCCCTATGCAGTTTGTAGTACAAAGGGTTATCAATCCAAATGGTTGTTATGCTAGCAGATGAGATATGATCAGAACTATGCAAGTCAAGCCAAGCAAGAAATGGTTTTGATCTAACAATCCTAAAATAAATAAAAGAAATCAAATAAACAAGAACCACACGACCAAAGCACTCGATGCAAGCATTTGAGTACTGGATCGGGTGGGGGATCGAGTAAACAAAGAAAGTATGAACAACTCGAAGGTGTACACGAAGCTGGTGATCGAATACTAGTTCGGGTATAGGGTCGAGTGATGAATAAAAATGTAAACAATCAAGATGTGAAAAGTCCAAAGGATGGGGTAATCGACTCCTAAGTGTTCCTGACCAGTATAAATGTCCTACATGCCTCAAGCAAATATTTCCTAGACAATGAATCTCTAAGATCTTGTTAAAACACTCTCGTGATAGAAACAATCAACCTTGATCACTTCCCTACCCAACTCTCGTTGGAGAAACATGACCAAGCAGGCAATACAAACCGATTCATTATTGTCAAAAAAACACCTTACACATCTAATCTCTTAGGCTAAGTGAATAAATCTCTAGCATTGATTGATTCAAGCATTTCATCTACATCTCTCGATGGTAAAACACCTTAGATCTAATCTCAACCTCTCGGTCTACTGATAGCATTAAGAACACCAATCTAGAAAGAAATTTATAAAACATAAACAACCAAGCTAAGACATCCTAACCGATCAAGAACACCTATTTGTCTATCCCATCTCTTGAAACTTTATTTCACTACTCAGATTTCATTGCAGAAAACACAAAAGCATAGATATACGAAAATTGCATTGTATTGAAAAATAAAATAGAAGTGAAGAGTACATTGTAGAAATCTAAAAGGATAGCAAAAAGATGTAAAAGAAATCCTAACAAAGTAGAGAAAAAGTGTTTGAGTCGCTCAAGATCTTTCTCAGAAGCTCTCGCTCTTGGTTTGGGTGTCTGCGGCATGCTAGGGCGAGAGGAAGAGGGAGTTTATATATGGAAACCCCTTTAACCTAACTTCCCAGTCCTGCCCGAGAGTCTGCTCGATAAGGTGCACGAGGATGAGGTTGGGTGATATATCATGGTTTTTTGTGGTTTTTAACCATGATATAAGGAGTCTTTTAGAGTCTTTTGATGTGTTTTCTAGGATGTTTTGGAGTCTTTGCAGGTTTTCTAGGATTTTAGCATGGATGGAGCAAAACGGAGCAATTTGGATCGTTTTGAAGCATAAATCTCGAAGAATCAATTTGGACTCTGATCAAAACAAGGGCATCTATCGACACCACTTAGGAGCATCGGTCGACACCCTCTTCAGACGATGAAGAATCACAAATTTGGAAATTTTACAAAGTTTCCCAAAGTTTTCCATATTTGCAACACAAGTCTATGACGTGTTTTAGGACATATAAATAGTATTTTTAGGTTTTACAAACCCTTAAGTTTTATTAAATCAAGTTTTATTTTTCCTGCAACCCTGAGAGATTTTGAGAGCTTTGGAGAGATAGATCTGCTTTGTAGAGAAGAATTCTTGAACTTCCTTTTACTCTTTAATCTCTATTGCTTATTATTCAGAATTATGTTTTGTTCTTCATTGAATATGTCTGAGTAGTTTGCTTGTTAGGTTCAGGGTTTTTCATAGGGTTTTTATGAATTATTAGATCTGTTTATGTAGGATTCATTATCTTTCTAGATCTTCATCTTAGGTTGTTCTTCATATTAATTCTTGATTGATCACATAGAATTAATAACTTAGGAAAATAAATTGATATGAGAATATAATTGATTTTCCTGATAAAACCTTTTGATGAGCAAAATTATTTCTTACAAAGAGATTTGATTTAATAATTTTGTGAACAATCTAAACCTGATTTTATTGCTGATTTTTAACCTAGAATTTTACAAAGAGATTTGGATTTTCTGGTTTTAAATTTAGATATTATTTGCAGTGAGAACTGATTTAATTTACAAAAGTGTTTAGAGTTCTAGATCTGTTCTTAATTGTTTGAATCCTAATTTATTGATTGATTTAATATTTCATAATTTCCTGAGAAATTCCCTAGGCCTAGCTTTTTGATTTTCTGAATTTACAACAGCTTTTATTTAATATTTTGCATTGTTTATTTTAATTCAATTTAATCTGTTTAGCATAATTGAAAAACTCTATAATTTATTGTGTAGACTTGTGTCCTTGTGGAATTCGACCCCTAAGTATTACAGTGATCTCTTAATTTGAGAGAGTAGCTCTAGGGTTTAATTTTAGCTTATTAAATTTTGGCGCCGTTGCCGGGGACTCTTTGATCTACCATTAGATTTGAGTTTTTGATTTTGTCTAAATTTTTCTTTTTATTTGAAACTTACACGCTTTTGTTTTCTTTTCTCTTGTGTGTTTCAGGTGTATGCCTAATAAGCCTAACACAAGGAGCAACAAGACTTGTCCAATTTTGGAGCTTTCAAACCAAGAGTTGGAAAAACTTGAGCGTGAGAACCGAAAAGCAGCCAAATCCTTGAAGATGGTTAACACAATCATTCTGATGCGTGATGAGGATGGTGCTTTGAGGGATCAAGAAGGCCACTTACGCAATGAGCATGGCCAAAAGCTTGATGCAGAAGGCAATGTGACTGCTGAACCTGTTGTCAACGAGCAGGCTATCGTGAACCAGCAAGCTGGTGTCGTTCATGAGCCGAACCTTGGTGTCAATCGACACCAACCAGAGGGTGTCGATCAACACCCACCTGCAGCAGACGTACGTGGACCTGCCAACCACGTCCAGAACCCAGTTCAAAGACAGGATCAAAACCGGGACTTGATCAGGACCATTGCTGACTACAACCGGGCGAATCTTGTGTATGAGAACCGGTCTGCTATTGTTCCTCCTCCATTCCAGAGAAATGATTTTGAGCTGAAGCCTGCTTACTTCCAGCTAGTTGGGCAGAGACCTTTCTCTAACCTGCCCTATGAGAAGCCTTTGGACCACATTGAGCACTTTGAGGATCTTGTAACCAGTATCAAGGCTAATGGAGTGACTGTGGATTTCATATTCTGCAAGCTTTTCCCATACTCACTTGCAGGAGAGGCATCTCAGTGGTTGAAGCAGTTGCCAGCTGGATCTTTGACAAATTGGCATGATATCAAGGTGGCTTTCCTCAACCATTCCTATGATGATGCAATGTCAGATGAGCTGAGAGTCAAGATCTCTTCATTCAAGCAAGGACATGATGAAGCTTTCAAGGCAGCCTGGGTGAGATTCAAAACTTATCAGAGGGACTGTCCATACCATGGTTTTTCAAGGGTACAACTGTTGAGTATTTTCTTTAGAGGGTGTGACTAGAAGTATCAGTAAGCTTTGGATGCTGCAAGTCATGGGAACTTCAAGACAAGATTTCCAGAAGATGCTGAAGTTTTGATTGAGAATTTGGCTTCTAGCAATAGCACTAAAAGAGCTGATGCTGAAAGAAAGAGACTGCATGGAGAGTTCGATTCAAACCAGCTAGCTTCTGTTAATGCTAAGCTGGATTCAGTGCATAATCTCCTTGTGGTAAGAAATCTGTTCATTTTGCTGCTGAAGTTGAGACATTTGAGCTAGAGCAGGAGAATACAGAAGAGAATGTCAACTATGTGTATGGAGCTGGGAATCAAGGTTACAGATTCGGTAATCAGCAAGGCAACATGCATTAAAGTGGGAACTCTTCAAGCTACACTTCCAAGCCAGAGTATCAGCAGCAACAACAGAATACCGGTTATACTAGAACCTATGGGAACTCATCCTATCAGTCTCCTCCTCCTAAGAATTCTTCAGAGAGTAGAATGGAGGCCATGCTTGAGCAGCTTCTACAAGGTCAAGAGCAGTTGACAGTGACATTCAATGGAAAGATTGACAATGTCTACACTGAGCTGAATGGGAAGATAGATGCATTGAACATTCATGTCAAGAAGCTAGAGAATCAAGTTATTCAGACTAATGGGTCTGTCAAAAGGCAAGAGGGATTCCTCTCTGGGAGAACTGAGTCAAATCGCAAACATTCTTGTAATGTCATATCAGTGAGAGGTGAAGATCAAGGTGAAATTGCTTCTGCAAAACAAGGTGAGAAATCGACGGAGAATTCGACTTCAGACGATGGTGTCGATCGACACCACCTGGGTGTCGGTCGACACTCATCCCAGACAGAACCCGAAACTGCAAAATCTCAGGTTCCAGTAGCTGTTGAGAGGGTGTATAAGCCTAAAGCCCCTTTTCCTAAGCCAAGAAGGTCCAAGCAGGAGCTTGAGGAAGCTAGATGCAAGGCAATGATGGACAAGGTAATGATTGAGATACCTTTGATTGATGCAGTAAAGCGTTCACCACCTCTTAAGCGGTATGTGAAGAGAATGGTATCAAATGGTTTGAACCCTGAGGAAGGAGCTTTGCTAACTAAGGATGTTAGTGCAATTCTGTTAAATCAGCCTGTTCAAAGGAGGAAAGAGAGGAAGCAAGAAGTGGTAGTCTCTGAGAAAGTGAGTGCAGCAATTCAGTGTAGGACTGCTAAGAAGCTACCTGATCGTGGAAGTTTTGTGTTAGATTGCTCCATCTCCACAAGAAGGTTTGCTCACTCTCTTTGTGATCTTGGCTCTAGCATCAACTTGATGCCACATTTTGTTGCTGTGAGACTTGGGATGACAGAATTCAAGCCAACTCAGATTTCTCTTATCTTGGCTGATCGCTCCCGAAGAATTCCTGAAGGTGTTTTAGAGGATATTCCAGTTAAGGTTGGAAACTTCATGATTCCCACTGGCTTTGTGGTGCTGAAGTATGATACAGAGCCTAAAGATCCTCTCACCTTAGGAAGATCTTTTTTGGCTACAGCTGGTGCCATCATAGATGTGAAGAAGGAACGTATAGCACTGAATGTGGATGGTTTGAGTATGAATTTTGAGATGGATAAGCTGAGGAGAGCTCCTACTATTGATGGACAAACTTTTTCTGTTGAGGAAGTTGCTGCAACACGAGCATCAGAAGCAGTGTCGATCGACACTACCACTGTTTTGATCGACACCCCTCCACATCCGAGACTGAACTTGTCCACAACTGATGCTTCAAGTCAGAAAGCTGTTCCCAGACAGAAAGCCCCCCCCCACTCCACATTACAAGGTCCTCAGGTAAGGCCAAGGTATGCATTTTTTTCTTCTAAACTTCCTCCTATTATCAACAAGAATTTCAAAGAGATAAAAACTGTTTTACAGTTAACCAAGCCACGAGATTATCGTAGAGCGCTTGTTTTTTCTGTTCATGATTTTACATAACAGAAAAGAAAACCTCCCATACCTAAGTCCCGTCCTGGTCTTGTTCCTCACATCCTTGGCAGACCTCATGCCCCTAAAGCCTATACACCACCATCACAGATGAGTAAATCCGATTTTTGTTCATACTTTCAATACTCATTCATTTTTATTTCATTTTTCTTTTCCCAATCTTAGGCTTGATAACACTGGGGACAGTGTTGTTTAAGTCTGGGGGAGGTTATCTACTAACTATGTTTTTGTTTTTGACTTTCAGTTGTGTCAGTCAAAATCATAAAGTTTGAGTCAAATTTTTCTTTTTGTCTTTGGAAATTATGATCTTGACTAATGATTTCTCTTATTTGGCTAACACTCTAATGATTATTTGTTTATGCTTGATCTCAGAACTGAAGCTTAGAAAGATTATGAGCCTTATCAACAATCCTGAAAGCCCTTATTCAATGGATATTTGATTGATCTAACGTTGTCTCAACCTTTATCAAGATTTTAACCGGACTTAATCTCTTACTTTGGGGTTGGAAATCAGTGGACTAGACTTCTTCTTCGGGCCATACAAGACAGTGCAATTTTTCAAAGTATGTCTCCCCTCTCTCTTCCCTTCAGTGCTTTAAAAAAAATCAGAAAAAAGAGAATAAAAGATGAGATGATTTTGATCAGTTTAGAGAGGTAGGTAAATTACCTTTGACCTCATTATTCTACTCTTGAGTCAAATGATCACACAAATCTTGGAAGTGAGGGGTAGGTAAATTACCGATGACCCCGGTATTCGCTTACACCTTTGATTTAAAAAAAAAGAAGAAGAAAAAAATTTGAAAGTGAAAAAAGGGAGAGGAAAGGAGATGTAAGAAGAATTTCTTGGCCTGAAGAGAGTCCATATGCCACTGATCAATACACCCAAGGTAAGAATTCATCTTATTTGTGCTTTAATATTGACTAATGAGATGACAATGGAGATTTCAGAGATTCCAAAGGATTGTGGGATTTGAGTAAGGAATGTTGATGCTTATCATGGTTAAGTATAAGAAGTAAGTTCTTGAGTCAGGTAAATGAAGAGTGCGAATAAGAATCATCATGCAGTTGAGTGAGTTCCCTGTTTTCAAACCTCTTTCACATGTCTAAGCTTATGTTTTGCTTGAGGGCAAGCAAAGGCTAAGTCTGGGGGAGTTGATATATCATGGTTTTTTGTGGTTTTTAACCATGATATAAGGAGTCTTTTAGAGTCTTTTGATGTGTTTTCTAGGATGTTTTGGAGTCTTTGCAGGTTTTCTAGGATTTTAGCATGGATGGAGCGACATGGAGCAATTTGGATCGTTTTGGAGCATAAATCTCGAAGAATCAATTTGGACTCGGATCAAAACAAGGGCATCGATCGACACCACTTAGGAGCATCGGTCGACACCCTCTTCAGACGATGAAGAATCACAAATTTTGAAATTTTACAAAGTTGCCCAAAGTTTTCCAAAATTGCAACATAAGTCTCTGACGTGTTTTAGGACATATATATATAGTTTTTAGGTTTTTGCAAACCGTGAAGTTTTTNAGGGGTAGGTAAATTACCGATGACCCCGGTATTCGCTTACACCTTTGATTTAAAAAAAAAGAAGAAGAAAAAAATTTGAAAGTGAANCCTAGAATTTTACAAAGAGATTTGGGTTTTCTGGTTTTAAATTTAGATAATATTTGCGGTGAGAACAGATTTATTTTACATAAGTGTTTAGAGTTCTAGATCTGTTCTTAATTGCTTGAATCCTAATTAATTGATTGATTTAATATTTCATAATTTTCTGAGAAATTTCCTAGGCCTAGCTTTTTGATCTTCTGAATTTACAACAGCTTTTATTTAATATTTTGCATTGTTTATTTTAATTCAATTTAATCTGTTTAGCCTAATTGAAAAACTCTATAATTTATTGTGTAGACTTGTGTCCTTGTGGAATTCGACCCCTAAGTATTACAGTGATCTCTTAATTTGAGAGAGTAGCTCTAGGGTTTAATTTGAGCTTATTATTGGGTTTCTCCTCGGGTAGGTCTTCGGGTTGTTCTTTCTTCTCTTGAACGCTCCTCGATCGGGTTGGGGTTCGGACTGTTCTTCCTGCTCAATAGCTCCTTCGGGTACATGCTCGGATTTAACCTTGTTTCTCCCCATTTTAGGCTCTAAAGTACTTGTTTTTATCCAAAGTATGCAAATGCAAGAATGCAACACTCTAAATGGCCTAAATGTGAATTCCTACAGTAAATGACCTAAAAATGCTAAGGTTAGGGTATAAACAATGCAAAATATGGACAAAAAAGGATGCTTAAAACATGTAAATTAGAGAGTTATCAGACCCCCAAACTTAAATCTTGCTAGTCCTCTAGCAAGGAAGTAGGAGGATGAGTTTCAAAAATGGGGACTCATAACATTTTTATGCTAAGCGAAGGATTCAAACTATAGTCTTTAAAGATAGTTTAATGGTGCTAAGATCAATCAACATACTTACAAATATTTTTCTATGCTTATCACCATGCATCGATCTAGTTCAACCTCCAACTAAAAATAAAGACTTGCATTTCCAAAGAACATCTCTTTCACATTCATTTAAGTGTTTGGCGAATTCTTGCAAATGGAAGGTGAATCAAGCTCAATCAGTTTCAAGGGTAAGACTTTTTGGTAAGGTGGTTTCAAACAAAATCTTTAGGTGGTTTTCTCTCAAAAGAAGGAATGCTAGACAGTTGTGAAAACTATCTAAGATTGAGAACAATTAGAGCATACAAAGCTTAACTCTTGATAATCTACCCTTTTCTCATTTACCCCTTTTTTTTATCAAACCCCCTAGAATAAAACTACCCACATCCTTAATTTTAACTCTTTTTTTTATATAATCCCTAAAGTCTAAACTTTAAACATTCAGCTCTATTTTTTTTTTCTTTCTTTACTAAACTCCTAATAATATTCCTATATTTTTTTTTCTTTTTCTAGGAGATTATAGCAAGATCTTTTTCTCTTTTTTTTTTAACTAAGAAACTTAGAGCTACTGGATTCGAACCTTAGGGATTTTTTTTTCTCAACCCAACCCCAAATAAATATGCTAACCACCTATCTTTCAAAACCGATTCTATTAACTAGTCCAAATGATTCTAACTTAGCTAAATCAAGAGCCAGTTCTTTGTCGTTCTCAATACTCTCAAGGTTTCACAACCTATAGCATAATGAAAAGGCCTCACTCAACAATTCACAACAAGGCTTGAAAGAAAGGTTTGGGTTCGTGGGTAGGAAAAAAAATCAGGTTAAACGAAAAGATTGGCAAAAATGGAGTGCTAACACGAGTTTAGAGTTACCATGAGCAAGTATTCAAATTCCATAAGCAAGACAATTTAAGTTCAGGTTAAGTCCAATAATATAGAGATGATTCAATGTTCAAGCAAGTGGAGGAAGCATTCAAAAGACACAAGGTTCTAAACAAAGATTTTTCATTTTTTTCCGAAGATTGATCTAGCAACAATGAACTGAGATTAAGGGCTATAACTTCAATCCTAAGGTTTAACTTTAAACAAGGTAGTTTTAATCATTGTCCCCTAAGATGCATATGCAACAATCCTATATGACGCAAGCTAGACTCAATCCTAATATGTAAATGCAACTTCAAGAACACTCTTTTTTTTTTCTTTTTTTTAAAAATTTTTCAAATTTTTGGGTTTTTTAAATGCAAATAGATGCAGACTCACATGAATAAAACTAGCATGCAAAAATTTGAAATAGGAAAATAAGAAAATAAAACACAATGTTATATACATTCTCGGACCCTCCCCCAAACTTAAACTACACAGTCCCTGTGTAAATAAAAGTCTGAAAAAGTATCCAAAAATCACACAAAATAAAATAAAACTAAATGCAATGGTATAGACAATGGTTTGGATGAATGTGGTACCTCATGGGTTGGTGAAGAAAGAGGTTGTAGCAGCCTCCATGCTCACCAACATGTAGCCAGGTTCGTCACCAGATTCAGCAGGCACCAGGATTCGCTCATCGGAGAGCTCGGTAATGTGCACAGACAACTTGCTTGGACCAGCATCTGAGGGTTTGATCGGGTAAGGCATCGCGTAGCTCATCGGGTAGGGCATCGGGTAGTACGATGGCTACGGTGGAAGAGGTCTAGAATGGTCACCCGTGTAGCTGCTCGCAGGGTGCATCGAGTACGGCATCAGATAAGGCATCTAATACGTCAGAGGGAAAGGACCCGAGTGGTCACCCGGATGTGTGCTCGATGGTGGCATCGGATAAGGCATCGTGTACCCAATTGGGTTTGGCGTCGGATAGGCTTCTGAGTGGCTTCTCCGCGATCTATCTGGTCTAGTGATATCCTCCTCTGGTTGGGGCTTGTAAGATGATGCTCTGTGAGGCTCTGGAGGTGCTAATCCTAGAATTCCTCCTAGTGGTCCGCTCCTCCCCATCCATGTAGGTGCATATGCCGAGGTGGGGGCTGAGGCACAGCTTGCCTTGTCTTGCAGCTCCCTTATCTAACCTCCCATTACCTTCACTGATCCGGTAAAGTCCTTCACTGAGCCGGTAAAGTCCTTCACTTTCCTAGCTAGGAACTTGTTCATCCTTTTCAGCTATTCGATCCTCTTGTGAGCTTCCCTCACCCCAACAGGTTGCTTTTGAGAGCAAATATACTCCTCAAAATCATAGTCTTCCGAGTTGTCTCCCTGTCCTTGCCCAGTCGGTTCTCTCTATTCTGCCTCGGACTCCCCCTCCGGGTTGTACAGCTCCTCCAAAGGTGGTGTGAAGTCTATGTTATCCCCTAGCCGGATTTTGGTGCACACGACGTTGGTCAGATCATTTGGGTGGCTCCGGCAGCTGGATGGACAAACTTGAAGAGCATCATATCATTTGGCCTCTCATAGGCCAAGAATCTTGCCAGTGTCAAGTACTCGATGTCTAGCCATCTCGGCTCATGTACCACTCCCTTCAAAGGCACATCGCAGGCCACCAAAATTGGTGTGACCAATCCTCCTATGGAGATCTCTCCAGCCCCCTCTCTTCTCTCAGTTTTCATTGCCCATGACTTGGGGTAAAGGAACTGATCGAGCAGCACAAAGACCATACTAGTGTCCACAGCATCTCCAACTAGCGGTGTACCATCCCTAGCATTGTCTAACACTCCACACAAGGCAATGTCTAGCAGCAGGAGCTCATGACCATTCATGTTCCCAGTCTCCTTTCTAGCAAAAAGGGTGCAAGCTAGGGACTTGTGAAAATACCTCAAAACAGGGCTCCTTATTTAAGCAGACTTGGAGCTTGTTGACTTGTAAGGAAGCTTGTCGCCTATTGTCAGCCATAGGGACTTCATCTCCTCCTTGCTTACTTCTATGTTCTCTCCACTCCCAGCTTTGAAACCATACAGCTTCTCCATCTCCTTGAAAGTAAGCCGGTACTCCTTGTTGCGCATGGAGAAAGTGATGAACCCGATCCCCCCGTCGGGTAGTAGGGTCGGGTGGTCTTCAAAGTAGTGTAACCGCAGCGTGGAGAGAAAGTGTACCGTCTCCTCCTCATAAGCCTCAAGGTTGGCTCGCATCATCTGGCCCAGGTGGCACATGTCGAACAGGAACTCGACATCTCTAGCGATGTCCAACTGCTTCATTGTTTCTCAGTGGGGATAGCGGGTACCAACGAAGTTCATCTTGCGGAGGACCTTGAAGAGCTTGGCCGGAGTCTCCACCTCTTTCTGCTTTAGCCTCCGCGAAGCCAGGCGTGTGTGTTCTCTCTGTTCCTCCTCTCGGTCAAGGCTCTCCTCCTCCGTGTCTTGATCTTCTTCTTCAGCCGCTCTCTCTGCCACCTTCTCAGCCCTTTCAGAGGCTGGTCTCTTCCCCTTGCAACCGCAGCTCTGCTAATCAACCGTGATGTTTAGATCTCCTACGGTTCTCCTCCATCAGCATCAAAATCAACCTCCATAGGATCGGTAACGGTTCTCTCGGACGTAGACAGGTCCCTACATTGAGGAGATCGGCAAACAGCACTCGCCACCGGACTTGGTGAGTGAACTCGGGGGTTTGCACGATCGGTTGCTCGAGCACCTGATCGGGTGAATGATCGGGTTGAGCATCGGGTTGGAGATGCGAAACGTCCAGCCAAAGGTTGGGAATGCAGAACGTCTCTTCTTCCTTGGGATTCGCGAGGTTCGACGGCGTCAACTCCGGTTCTAGCAGCGGCGGAGGTTGATCTGCTCCCCTTCTTTTGGTAGGTCTTCATCATTGGGGCCATTGTTGAATCCTTGTAGAGAAGGAAAAGCTAAACTCGAGATCAATAGGGTTAGTTCCCAAGAAATTAAAGAGCCTTGATTCCCTTGAGAGAAAAATAGAAAGTAGGAAGGCAAAAAGCTTTTAGGGTTGAAAGACTTATCGATTTGTGTTGCTGAGGGAGAAGGGTTCTAGTCCCTTTAAATAGAAGAGGGTTAGCAACTTGGGCTTTGCCGAGAGTGGGCTTGGGTTTGTGGAATTCGGACTCCACTCGCCACCCGAGTAGGAACACGATCACACGCGTCGAGTACGTATTCGGGTAGAGCCTCGGGTTCCCCAAAATTTCCTTATTTTTTTCTCTTCTTTTTGTTTTTTAAATGTAAATATGCAAAAATCGAATATAAGATAATATAAATAAATATAATTAAGAGAAAATAAAGGATACCTTTGGGACTTTCTCCCAAGTGAGCTTGTTTTAAGTCACTAAGCTTGACTTTTCATGCTCTTCAAGCATGGGTTTTAGGAGGGAGAGGTTCTGGATTCCTCTCCACTGTAGCATGTTGATTTAATGGATTCCAGGTCTTGTCCAGGTTCCACAGCAAATGTTGTGTTGACTTCTTTAAGATGCTTGACTCTTCTTTGCTTTGTCTTGGTGGAAAAGACTTTACCATCAATGGTTGGCCTTTTAATTCCTTTCCTGATGCCAAATTTCATTCTGAAATGCTCTCCATGTTCAATTCTGATCTTCCCTTTTTTAACATCAATCACTGCTCCTATTGTTGCCAAGAATGGTCTTCCTAGGATAAGTGGATCGTCTGGTTCCTTATCCATATCAAGGATCATAAAATCAGTAGGAGCTTCCACTCTTCCAATCCTGAGAGGCAAGTTTTCCAAGATACCAATGGGATGTCTGATTGTTCTATCAGCTAGAACTAAATACAGACTACTCGTTTTAAAACTGCTGAACCCCATCTTGTTGGCAACTGATAGTGGCATGATGCTGACTGAAGCTCCCAAATCGCACAAGCATTCGTCAAAAATTCGAAGTCCTATCGAACATGGCAAATTAAAAGAGCCGGGATCCTCCAATTTTTCCTTGATTTGCAGTTTAGGATCTAAGCACACTCCACTCCTCAATATTGCATTTCCAATCTCCTTAATAGCTTCCTTAACCTCAATCTCCAGCTGAGCTGTCTCCTTGAAGATTTCCTCTTGGAGTTCGTGTGGTGGCAAGAGCTTAGGAAGTGGAGCTTTTCACTTGGCCATGCGCTCTGCAAGCGCCTCTAATTGGATGTCAAGAGCAGCTTTGAACCTTTCCTCTAGTTCCCCTTCCTCTGCTGCAAGCAGTTGAGGTTGATCTGTCATCTGAACATCTACCCGATGTATCATCCGATCACCATCACCGGATGTGTCATCGGGTTCTGCTGTAAGACCCCGATCCTAAAAACCCATACTCGGACATACTGGCCGATAAAAAAATTTCTTAGGGCCTATGAATTCTACTCATTCGTTTAACAAGACTTAGCAGCGAATATGTATAACAGATGATATAACTTAAAAATACGCATTCAATAAAGCAAAAGGTTCGATTCATCCTTAAATAACAACTTGTCCCATGCATGGAAATAACGAGAAACTTATAAAATAAACGCCATGAATAATTCTACACAAAGCCACCATCCTCTTCCTCCCTTGCCTCCGTCACACGAGCTGGTCAGCCACTATAATCCTGATCATCGGACCTTTCTTTTCCTGCGTCCATTTAAAGGAGGCGTAAGTAAACAAAGTTTACTTAGTGGAGCGGTCATCCCGTCTCACTAGGCTCAGTTCAACGATCTCAAACTAACACAGGGTATATTCCAATCAAGTCACGCAAGTCAACAATTCACATCGGATAGTTGCCTAAGTCGTTTAGACCAACCACCATTCATATTGCAATAGAACACATTAACCATTAACAAGACAAGCAATTAACGAGATTAAATAAACCACGGGTCAAGAGAATCAACCATGGAACTTGACAACAGTCACGTACTCACCTTCGGTATCGACCTAAGGTATCAAAATCTCGGTTTTTACGCTCAATCCGATCCCCGCTTCTACACGGACAGATCGACATTGTTAATATTTGTGACAACCCGTCCCGTTGACCCCACTAGCCCACCGCTAGCTTGCCCCCATAGGCCCGAAGCTGGCCCTGCAGGGCATCGATCCTAACCCCTCACTGGGCAAATGGAACTATTCATCCAAATCCACAGTAGGTTATTGGTGCGCCAGGCGTTCCTTGAACCCTGGTCCTAACCCATTAACAACCTTCCCACAGGACAAGCTGTCACCAATTGACCTGCAGATCAATTGGTGGCAACTTGTCCTGTGGGAAGGTTGTTAATGGGTTAGGACCAGGGTTCAAGGAACGCCTGGCGCACCAATAACCTACTGTGGATTTGGATGAATAGTTCCATTCCACGGTGATGGGTTAGGATCGATGCCCTGCAGGGCCAGCTTGGGGTCTGTTGGGACGGCTAGCGGGGGGCTAGCAGGGTCCACGGACGGTCTGTTGGAGCAGCTAGCGGGAGGCTAGTGGGGTCCACGGGATGGGTTGTTACAATATTCGATGTATAACCCATAACCATCGGCAGATCAAGGTGGAAGGATACTTACCGTTCCTTTCTCGACTTAGACCTTAGGATCTCGGTTTAGCTCCTATGGAAACTCTCTCTCTTTCTCTTGCGGCGGCTCTCGGATGTGTATGCGAATACTCGAGAATTTCTAAGGGTTCTGTCCCTTATATAGGGTCGACTTAAACCGCCCTAAGTTGCCTTAGAATGATAAGCCTTACGTCCCCTAGTTCCCTTAATTCTCGCATCTATCCTTATGCGATCCTCTTGCCTTTTCTGCGAGTTTCCATTTCTCTCGGGTTTTGCTTCCCGTGAGTCGGCTTAAATCGTTGCAAGATTACCGAGTCCACGGACCATCCATCGGCCCATAGTCTAATCGATCCATCCTAGTCCATCGGCCTGATCCAGCGTTTGCCGATGCAATCATTTCCGGATAGTCTACTTCGCTATCACTATCACTTCACTATCACTTAGCACTATACTATCACTATCACTTGGACTTTCATTCCTAATTCTACTCGGACTGTCTCTCGGACTAAGTACCGAACCTCTCACCTCTTTACTCGGCAACTTACAGACCTGAGTCGTTCGAACCGAAGATTTATCCAGGAACTTGCAAGTCTGAATGATCTAACACTGCAAACTTGGGATTCCATTTCTTCAATTCACACGTCTGTTCACTACTTCAGTAGTCTCGAACTCTCTATTCCCATATCAATCCCCTTAACTTATCGAGTTCTATCGTCGGACTCTACCGTCGCTGATTTCCGCATTCTCTCGACATTTCTCGATACCAAGTATCAGCATTCCTCGATACCAAGTATCGGCATTCCTCGATACCAAGTATCGCATTCTTCGGCACTCCTCAATACCAAGTATCAGCATTTCTCGGCACTGACTCTCGGTCACTCTCGATGCGGATTCTCGGTAATCCTCGATACGGTCTCTTGGTAATCCTCGATACTGACTATCAGTAATCCTCGATACTGATTCTCGGTAATCCTCGATACGGACTCTTGGCAATTCTTGATACTGCTGGTACCGAGGTTCCGGGTCGTTACATCTGCCTGTGGTTCTTCGGTCTGTGATTCTCGAGCCAGTGTTCGATCATCAACTCGATCAGTCTCCTTGGGTGAAGGCTCAGGTTCATACTCGGATATGTAGTATTGGGACTCATTCATCCCATAATGATCCATATCCTCCCCATCTTGAACATCGCTGTCCTCAGTGAGGTAGTCCGCATAATCATCATCAAGGAAAATGGCTTGGGCAGTGGCATAATCCTTTGGGTTCTGAAAAGCTTAACCTGGAAGCTGGTTGATTTTTGGTGGTGGTTGATTGTTGTGGTGTCCTTCTAGGTATCTCAGCTTAGTGTTGAGGGAATCATACTTGGCATTCAGGTCATTATACCAAGAATCGATCTTGTTGCTCATCTCCGCAAACCGTTTTGCATTGTCCATAGCAGCCGATGCCTGATTTTGAATCATCTGCTGAATTAGGCCGTGTAGGTCATCTTCTTGGGATTGGTTCTGCGTGCCTTGTTGTTGTTGGAATCCGGGTGGTGCAATTGGTTGGTGGTAATTGCCAGAGTACTGCTGCTTAGGAGCATAGCCTTGATTGTATTGGACAAAAGGCTTGTGTTGGGCCTGGTTCCCTTGAACTGCTGATGGGTAGATTTGGTCTTGAGGATTGGCAACATTTGGGTTTCGGTATGACAGATTTGGATTTGGTTTGTAGTTGTTGTACCCTTTGTTGTAACCTCCTTGGTTGTTGATGTAGTTCACATCCTCTAGCTGAGCATTATCCCCATCTTGTTGCAGAAACTGCTTCTTCCTCTGAGATTGCATGGACATGCTGCTGCTGGTTGAGGAGCTTATCTAGCTTGTCATTGAGGGCTTTCATGTCCCTCTTGTACTTGGCATCTTCCTCTCCAGTAGATCGCACAGTGCGATCATATTCCTCACTGTAATGCCCATCAGATTGAGCCAAGTTATCCACTAGATCCCAACCTTCATCGACATCCTTGTTTAGGAAGTTACCATTGCTCGCGGTGTCCAGCAACATCCTGATCTTAGGGACCACACCTCGGTACAGAGTACTTAGCAAAGATGCATTGTTGAATCCATGATGAGGGCATCTGCTTGTGTATCCCTTGAAACGTTCCCAAACTTCACTGAACGTCTCATTGTTCTTCTGAACAAAGCTGGAGATGTCATTTCGCAGCCTTGCGGTTCTGGAGTTGGAGAAGAATTTGGCTAGAAACGCCTTTTTGCATGCTTCACAGGTGGTGATGGACTCCTTGGGGAGTGATTTCTCCCATATGTGTGCCTTGTCTCCCAAAGAGAATGGGAAAAGCCGGAGTTTGAATCCATCTTCACTAACTCCATTGATCTTGGTTAGACTGCAGAGCCTATCAAACTAATCAAGATGGTCCAATGGGTCCTCCATTGGCAATCCATGAAATTTGTTGCTTTGTATCATCTGGATGAGACTACTCTTTATCTCAAAGTTGGTGTTCTGAACAGTAGGTGGCACAATGCCATGTCTTTGAGTGTGAGTAGATGGAGCATCTCTTGCTCCTATGTTGGTCCTCTCTTGAGGAGCTGGTGGACCATTCTGATTGTTCATTGTCTCTTCAATTGTTGGTGGTTGTGGTTACTGGGCTTGTTGTTGACGGAGTAACCTTGGTCTGTCGATGTTGTCGATGAAAGGACTCAAGTGTTGGCTACCCTTGGATCGTGTTTGCATGCACAATCAGTGAACCAAGTGAGTACACGAAGGTCAACCCAATCCACGTGATCGAGTGACGGGTCGGGTGGGTGCTCGGGTTGTACCTGAAATGCAAAACAAACAAACACGAAAGTAAACAAGTCAGTACCGAACCAAAGTCTATAATAGAACTTGATCTAGCAAGTGCTGAAATCTTAAACATAGCAAATAAATTCAACCAAATGGCAACGGCGCCAAATTGATAACAGGTTTTTCACCCAGGGTATCAATTCCCTATGCAGTTGTAGTACAAAGGGTTATCAATCCAAATGGTTGTTATGCTAGCATATGAGATATGACCAGAACTATGCAAGTCAAGCCAAGCAAGAAATGGTTTTGATCTAACAATCCAAAAATAAATAAAAGAAATCAAATAAACAAGAACCACATGACCAAAGCACTCGATGCAAGCATTCGAGTACTGGATCGGGTGGAGGATCGAGTAAACAAAGAAAGTATGAACAACTCGAAGGTGTACACGAAGCTGGTGATCGAATACCAGTTCGGGTATAGGGTCGAGTGATGAATAAAAATGTAAACAATCAAGATGCGAAAGCTTCTAAGGATGGGGTAATCGACTCCTAAGTGTTCCTGACCAGTATGAATGAACTACATACCTCAAGCAAATATTCTCTAGACAATGAATCTCTAAGATCTTGTTAAAACACTCTCGTGATAGAAACAATCAACCTTGATCACTTTCCTACCCAACTCTTGTTGGAGAAACATGACCAAGCAGGCAATACAAACCGATTCATTATTGTCAATAAACTCCTTACACATCTAATCTCTTAGGCTAAGTGAATAAATCTCTAGCATTGATTGATTCAAGCATTTCATCTACATCTCTCAATGGTAAAACACCTTAGATCTAATCTCAACCTCTCGATCTGTTGATAGAATTAAGAACACCAATCTAGAAAGGAATTTATAAAACATAAACAACCAAGCTAAGACATCCTAACCGATCAAGAACACCTATTTGTCTATCCCATCCCTAGAAACTTTATTTCACTACTCAGATTTCATTGCAGAAAACACAAAAGCATAGATAAACAAAAATTGCATTGTATTGAAAAATAAAATAGAAGTGAAGAGTACATAGTAGAAATCTAAATTGATAGCAAAAAGATGTAAAATAAATCCTAACAAAGTAGAGAAAAAGTGTTTGAGTCGCTCAAGATCTCTCTCAGAAGCTCTCGCTCTCTGGTTTGAGTATCTGCGGCGTGCTAGGGCGAGAGCACGAAGAGGGGGGTTTATATATGGAAACCCCTTTAACCTAGCTTCCCAGTCCTGCCCGAGGGTCTGCTCGATAAGGTGCACGAGGATGAGGTCGTGTTACTCCTCGGGTAGGTCTTCGGGTTGTTTTTCCTTCTCTTGAATCCTCCTCGATCGGGTTGGGGTTCGGACTGTTCTTCCTGCTCAATAGCTCCTTCAGGTACATGCTCGGATTTAACCTTGTTTCTCCCCATTTTAGGCTCTAAAGTACCTATTTTCATCCAAAGTATGCAAATGCAAGAATGCAACACCCTAAATGGCCTAAATGCGAATTCCTACAGTAAGTGACCTAAAAATGCTAGGGTTAGGGTATAAACAATGCAAAATATGGACAAAAAAGGATGCTTAAAACATGTAAATTAAAGAGTTATCAACTAGTGATGTTAAAACGGGCGGCCCAGGCCCGTTTAGGTCTTGTCAGTTTAGACCTTGCCCGTTTAACTAATTGCCTATTTAAGGGCCTGACTGGTTCAAACGCTGCGGTTGCGGTTGCGGTTGCGGGAGATTGCGGAAGCGGGTGATTGCGGTTTCAAGCGTTATTAAACGTTTTGAACGACTGGTTTAGCGGTTTAAAATTGGTGCGTTTGCGGGAGGTTTATGACTGGTTGACCAGCGGGTGCAATAGCGGTTGGAACATAATAAATGTGATATATAATTATATAAATGTTTTAAAATATCAAAAACTTTATTAAACTTGATTTATAATTAAAATTCATTAAAAATACTAAAATAATTATTAAAAAAA
>NC_025693.1:8223525-8233278 GCF_000633955.1 Camelina sativa
AAAAAAAAAAAAAAATTTGAAACGCAAACGCCCGCAACCGCAAACGCTTGCGGGAACCAGCTTTTGGAATTCAACGGTTGGGAGCGATTGGGAGCGACTGGAAGCGATTGGGAGCGATTTGTGTGATTGGCCCTAAACGCTAGCAACCGCCCACAAACGCAAACGCAGCGTTTGCGGGAGCTAGCGGGAGAACCAGTCAAGCTCTAAATCCATTTAAATTTGATGCCCGTTTGTTTAAGCCCATACCTTGGTTCGTGTACACCCTTTTAGGCCCATTTAAGTTATATGTGTTTTTTTTAATCAAATAAAAACACATATAACTCGTTGTTGCCAAAAGTCTCAAATAGAGAGATCATAAAAAAAGTTAAATCGGCTTCAAGATCATTAGGGTTTTCAAGTAATTAGGGTTCTTCAATTTATGTTTCTCCCTCATTCATCTTAGTGTCTTCATCTTGAGCATCTTCCTCTCAAGGGTTCCTTAACCATTCTCAAACCAGACCAAATATCAAAAAACACAAACTTTACACAAACCTTCATAAAACTACAATGAACACGATCTGATATAGCAAATTTCAATAACCCACAAATCCAATTCAACAAAACTACAATCTCGTATGAAAGACAAAACCGACGAAGCCAAATGAATCATAAACACAAAACAAGACCAACACCAAGCAAATCAATAGAAATGCAGAGAGAGAAACAAAAGATGGGTTTTCAAATTGAATTAAGGGATTAGAGAGAGAGACCTTTGAAAGTGAGATTAGAGAAAGAAGACGCGACTCTCTTATTCTGATCTCGCCGGTGGAGAGGATTCTTAGGGATCAACAAGCAAATGATTGAGTCGTTGTGAGTCTCTTGACTCTTGATGGTGGAGAAGATTCATAAACAGAAAAAAAAAAATCAAAAATAATATCGTTTTAGTTCAAGAATTCAGAAAAAAAAAATTAGACTATCCATTTAAAATTAGTTAAAACCCGTTTATAAACGGGCTTAAAAGGGTATACCCATCTAAAATTTTTTGTTTTTAAATTGAGTTTGGATCAAAAGATAATATATTGAACCCGTTAAGCCCTGTGGTCTTGATGCCCAGTTTAACATCACTGGGTTACACCAGCCACTCACTAACAATATCGAATCAATGTTTGATATGGTACTCACAATTTTTAATACAATGATGATGAGTAGCAAGTATATTGGGAAATATATATTGGAAAATATTTAATGAGTAGTTGGCTGGTTCATGGGAAAAATAGTTGTTAGTTGTCCATTAAATATTTAATGCTACTCATGATTTTGACTAACAAATGATTTTGCTTAAAAGTAATAAAAGTAATTTATAATTTTGACTAACAAATATTTAAAAAAAACATATTTCCCAAGAAAATTAGTTGTCCATTATGCTTACATTTCGTCAAAATCATTTGTTATCTTGGGAAAATTACTTAAATCATTTGACGAAATGTGAGCTTAATTTAATGGACAACTAACTAATTTTCTTGGAAAATATTTTTTTTACCATTTGTGCATGATGCAATACAAAATGAACAAACGTCTTTCTTCTGACAAGATCTTTATTCGCTTATTTGGATTCAAATAATACATTTTACCATTATAACTTGTAAAATCATGCAATAAGCTAGTATTTATAATACACATCAAATACAAGTATACAGTGTGTAAATGCACGACCATGAAGATGCATGTGCATTAGATGTTCATTCGTCATTTTTTTAAAGCTAATATATAGTTGAACACATTTTAATTTTATATTTTTTCATCACTAGAATGCAAGTGCATATTTCTGTCTAAAGGATGATGAATAATACATATATATATATATATATATGGTAATTTAAAAAAAAAAAAAATCGTATATTATATTTTATTATATAAAATTTGGTTTTCAAAATTAGAAATTACTTTTAGCCAATGCATATCAGCGGAAAATATATATACATATACTTATACAATATATTATGTATGTTGAACGCATTAGAAGTAATTTGTGACAAATAACATCCATTATCACAATATATGATTTGATGTTTATATAAGTTTCAAATAAAATATAATCATTGCATTTAATTATGTTCTAATTTTCATATTATAAAAAATGATATAATGTTTTTTAATTTTTGGTAAAGAAATAGACTTAAACGTCAACAAATATACCGGGAAAACCCTAACTAGGCGTTATACATTAATCAACCAAGCCGGATATTTCACTTAGCTGAAATTATGCGTTTAGTCAAATATCATTAACTTTTACTTAATAAAATAATTATTTTTTTGAGTTACAGTATGGTTGTTTGACATCCTTACTGATTTGATCTTTTCTACGTAAAACGTATATCATATCAAGTTTTATATGAAATAAAACTTATGATGTGCTATTTGTGAGAATTGCCCTTATTAGTATTGCAAGTTTATTTATTTTGCATCAGTTATCTATTTGCATCTAAATATATTTGTTTCAAAAAAAAATTTGTTTTTAAGTAAAAAAAATGTATATTCCGGAAAACAAAAGCCCAAAAGTAAAGCCCATTATTGAAATATAGTCGGGTTTTGTCGGTCCATGTGAGTTTCTTTGGCGGTATGTCATACGATACAAACCCTAAATATTTGCATAGGTTCGTTAGTACTTATTAGATAATCTTCTTCTCCTACATTGTATTTATCATAATTTTTATTTTTTAAGTGTATTTATTATATTACTATTTATAGAATAAGTGCATGTAACTATTTTAAAACTAAAGTATTGTAATCTTGTGCATTGTCTGTTTTTGCATGGAAAAGTCTTCTTTAAGTGAACAGGACGTAACTTGACTATCTTTCTACACCAACAGGACCCATGTCAAAGTGGAAAAAAACTACACAATAAAACAAGTTGTGTGATAGGTCGATTTCAATATGCAAATTAAAAAAAAAAAATTACTTTAAGAAACAAGGATGAGCATATATAGTAAGTTGTGAAAGATACAAGGCTGGAAGATTTGAGGTACATTGTCAGATAAGGGACCCTCTCGTTGAAGCAGAGGCAATACAATAGTCAACATCTTATCATTATCAAACCACAGTTCATGCACACATTACAATTTACTCAAAAACCTTCAACATATTACATATCATATATAAGTATGCGTAATGCGTGTGATAAGGGACCCTTTGCTTTGTGTGTGAGCATTAATGTTGTGAATCTTATGTGTTTGTATAATTATATTTTTGATACGAGAATGAGTTTGTTTCGAGATTTATAACTGCAAGTGCCTAGATGATCCATATCAATTTACCAAAATGAGATATACAAAACAGTAAAGTAGTTAAACCCCTAGTTTAATAGCCATGTAAATCACTTCTTGATATTTTATTAGTTGTTGATCTTTTTTTTTTCTTTGGACAAACGTATGGTTTCATTCATTCAAATTCAACCAATACAAGAGTAACAGATCATAATCCCATAGTTTAGAATATTACAAAGAAGGACTTTTTCCAAAGCCTTACACAAAAAAAACATAAAACAGCAAGTAATGATCCATAAGAGCTTTGAAACAAGTACTTAAAAGTAGCTTGGGACATGTGAGATCATGGTTACTTGAGTGATCATCCTCGAGGGACCCAAAGGACGACAAGATAGTCATGGTCCTAAGACTCTTTGACTTTGAATAGAGAATCGGAGTCAAATACCTCACCTTCGTGAGGTGCAAATGCAAAAGTCATGCATTGACATGGATTCGGTAGGTAGCGGATTTGGTGGTGGTGATGATGCTGAAATTTGGTTGCCTAGCTTCGTCAGATGAGAACCTTAGCATACCGGGCGAAAGACCAAAGGGCTGCAAACCAAAATAATCATACCAAACAAAGGGACCAAAAGCCAGAATTTGCCAAAGAGATGTATCAATCCGTAACGATGCAGGTGGGTCCTCTCTCAGATGGCGCCCATAGCCAAGGAGATAAAGAAATCCACACAAAGCAGGTAGTCGAAATGACATTGAGCAATTAGCGATAGGCATGGGCTTTTGGGATGTTGATATTACAGACAGGATGTGGTTACTGGAGATAGTGCTGGAAGAAGGTTGCTTTGCTTCGTCAAATGAGCATCTTGGAGTACAGGGCAAAAGACCATAGAGCTGCAGACCTTTACAAACAGACCAATTCAAGGAAGAATAAACTAGACCAAGCCATGGAAGTATGACAAAAAAGAACAATACAGGTGGACTCTCTCTCAGATGGCGCCTTTTGCCAAAGAGATAAAGAATTCCACACAAATCATGTAATCGGATTGTCAATGAAAGAGTTCAAGCAAACTTATTCTTATGGGTTGGTGGTAACAAAGGCAGGGATTGGTTTGGGGGTTTAGGTTGAGTACTGGAGGCGCTAGATGGTTTAGAAATCAAAAAGCCTTGGTTCATCCAGTTGAGATACCCAGTAAGCAATGACTCAAGTTGAACAACAACTAGGGATCTAGCATAAACTCTGAATATCCAAAACACTCTAGGCCAATGGAGTCTACAATGCAGTCTTCGAACAAGGAGATCGACCAATGACCCTAGGTAGTTTTTCTCGGATACCAAGGAAATAGATAGAGGTAAACCTGGATTTGGAGAGTTAGGCAGTAACACTTGGGATGCATGCAAACCGAAAGCAGATCTTGGGTTCATCCATACAGATCTCAGAGATACTGTGAGAAACCCGGGAGATTGAGACGCACGGCGGCTTCCTGAAGAGAGTGAGAAGAGCTTCAACTTCTCTGTTGAAAGCATACTCTGTTCTGCCAAGCTTAACGGGTGACTTGTTGTGTGTGTGAGGCGGGAGTCGAGTAAAGGAGGCGAGTCGTATCTCTGTAGACATCGTTATCCCTCGGTGCCGTCTTCGTCTCGCAAGACTCATGTGGCGAAGGAGAGAGGGTTCTACCAAGATGACCACCTTTTCAGATCGAGAGTTGAGAGGAAAATTGGACTCTAGTGCCGCCAGCAGAGAGACTGAGACAGAGAAGCCAGGAGGGGATCTAGCCAAGCTTCGACTCCTTTTAGAACAAGTGGTAAGCAAGCCTTCACTGCGATTTGGGTTAGTGGAGACGGTTTGGGAATGATTCAAAAGGGGAAACAAAAAGGGGAAAAAAGAAAGAGACTTTGCTCTAAGATAGTACAGGAAACTAGACGGAGGGTTAAGGGACGAAAATTTCCGACACCGACTGTAACACCCCGACCCGTTCTAGGCCAAGAACAGACCGAGAGCATCACGTGTAGGACGCCCGCAGCCGGCGACCGAGGTTCCCATAACACATCCGATCGCCCAAACCGTCCAACCACAGATGCCCGTTCCTCGCGTATCATGGCCTAAGGCTTTGCAACCCGTACCGCGATGCGCGAGTTGTGATTAGTCCGGACTAGACTAATAAATATCATTGGGAGACACGGGGTTTTAAGAAAACATCGCTTTATTGATAATGTTAAATCGAGTAATACATAGTATACACAAAATCTATATCTTACAAAAACAAGGAAATCTACACCGGTTGGCCTAACGTCCTTTGAGCCCCTAAGGTCTCCCCGCTAAGGTTACATGTAAAACAAATTGGGTAGAATCCTGAGTAATCTAATATTACTCAGTAAGCTCGGGATCTCTAATGTTAGTATTCCCCAACCCCAAAATAACAATCAACACACAGCAAGCAATGCAAACAACAAACAAAGTATACTACAACGAGTATACACAAACAATATAATTAAATATGCCATCCTTATCTCCTAAGTTGGGCCCCTATCGAATACTTGATCTCCCCCAAGGTAATGCCCCCACCCCTAGACACAAAGTCTACAGAGGATATACATTCCTTCATACTACATCGTCATGTAGCGTCTGGCCGGGCATGACCCGCTCCAAACCTTCGTAAGCCATAACGTTACGGAGTTACACGCAACGCACAGCAGACGACGGGATTCTCATGATTCGCCTAATGCAACTAACTAAATGATACTAACTAACATGCAGTACACAACAATATAACAATCAGACAGCATAACGGCAATGTGACTAACCATCCAGCATCACGGCTATACCATCGCGACGCTATATTAACAATCACACAAGCAGCGTAACAACAATGCAAGCATTCATACAAGCACAACAATAATGCAAGCAAATAATAATGCAAGCAACCACACAAGCAACATAACAATGCAGGAAATCACACAATCAAGCAATTAACACAAGAATAATAATAATAATAATACCCCCCTAACATTCTTAGTCTAACCTCCTAACCTCACTCTAATTAAATAAATAAAGAAATAAATAACTAATTAACTAATTAATTAATTAACTAACTAATTAAATAAAAACCTATCGCGTACTACCCTATGCGCTTCGGAAACTCACCTTAGCCTTGCGACTAAGACTTCTAGACTCTCGACCAGACTCCCTCGGACTCTCGCTCGCGGACCTTCGGACACTCACTCTCACTCTCGCCTACAAAGGCTTTTGGTTTGGTTTTCGGTGTGAAGAGAAACAAATGAAGGAAGGGGTATATTTATAGGGATGCTAGGGCGGTGGTAGAAGCAGCTGGTAGTGGATAGGGATCACAGCGTCGCGACACATGGGCGGACACTAAGCTAGCTCCGGACGGCAACACATGGCGGATATGGTTGGTTGAGCTTATCCACAACCCTATCTCCTCCTACCGGATAAGCATCATCTCCTATCAATCTTGGCCGTCCATTTCAGTAGCTTGCTTGGCAGCTATCGGACGCGGACGGTATGGTACGCTCGGTACGCGTCTGGCCGTCGGCCAAAGACTGCACCACCGTACCAAATCCGATTTGCTCCGTTCTTCTTCAAATTTTCTTCGGCTAAAAGTTTTATATTTGTCCTTAAGTACTTTGGCTCAGCTTCAAAAATTTAATTACCCTTTGTCTTGATCGATCCTTACGCGATAGCTGTCCCTCGGCCATCTCGCATAATTTTAGGCCCCAGTGAGGGGTATTACACCGACGGTCAGAAAATCCACCAACGTCGGAAGATGGTGGTGGTAGCGGCGCTTCGATATTCGTGTCTGAGAGAGAAAGTAGGGAGAACTCTTTTTAACGTCTATCCTAATCTCAATCTTTACCTTTGCTCACAATTCTAAAGGGAGAGAAGGGTCTGCTTTATTAGTTGTTGATCTATTACATCAATCTTATGTCTTTTTGTTAATTGGTCTCTTGTGTACTGTCTCGGAGTTGATGACTTGAGAATTTGAGATAATATTAGCTCGAATTATGTAAAACGAATTACGTCCAATGAGTTTTGTAGGGCATTTTGGGATGAATATATATTATACTGACGTTACAACATTGGAAACGTTACAAAAGTTGACCGATAACATTTAAAATTAGCTAGTAAGATCAAATGATTAGTGGTTAAATCTTGTGGGTTGGTAAAAATAAAATTCGTGTGATTCACAATTTCTCGGGTGGATATAAGAGAGAAAACTTCTTAAAGCTACTAGCCACCAAAATATGACTTCAAAAATGTTCACATATGAGAAATGTTTACAAAGTAACAATTTCATCATTATATCCTCAACGATAACAATAATTACTGTACTTGGTTAAAAAATTAGAATTAGAAAAATGTCATAATCGTAATTCGTAATTAGTTAAATAAAAGTAATAATATTATTAATAGATATGGTATATACATGATACTACATTATTACTATTTGACCTAATTTGAACCATATCTATTAATAATATTATTAATAGATATGGTTTAAATGTGGTTTAAAAATGACCCCGAAAATAGAGATGTTTTACGTTTTTAATAAATACTAGATTAGGACCCGTGCTTTAGCACGAGTTGAAATTCCTTTTATTTATATTATAATTTTAAAATAAAATATGATTCTAAGATCATGATTAATGCTAGATTAGGACCTTAAAAACTTTTAAAATCAATCATATAAATTATATTTTATTCGAAAATTATAATATAAATAAAATGAATTTTAACCCGTGCTCTAACACGGTCCTAATCTAGCATTAATGTTTAATTTTTAATTTCTGAATACGATCCCGAAGATCACGATTAATCTTGTTAAATTAGCGAGAGTTGATTATTTTTTATGATTGAGAGTATATTTTTATCCCTTTAATAATTTTTTTATTGATATGGTTTATCAATAAAATATGCGGAAAATAAAATGGTAATATTGTGATTCTAGATATTTGGAACCATATACGTGATCTTCCGAAATAAAGTTTGAAATATCCATGAACTATCAATTTGGAATGACCCGTTTAAAATTTTCTGTTACAATTAAGATTTTATTTGTTACAATTAATATATGGATTAATTTATAATATATATATAACCTATTTGTAACCATTTATTAAAATTATAAAGTCTACCAAAACAATGTTCTGTACTTCCGTTTTATTATAAAGGGGATTGTTGATATTATTGGACTTAATTTGGATAACTAGTGTGGGTCAAAATGTGGTTTTAAAAATGACCCTAACAATAGAAATATTTTGCGTTTTTAATGCATCTCAGGTAAGTATATATTTTCGTTAAAACTAAAATTGCATTGGAAATTTTTGTAATTGTCTGCACGTCTATATTCAAAGTATAAACAATATCTTTTTGTTTTTGAGATGGTAGGTAACAAAATGTAGAACATGCAATTCAACTGCATCATACATCATGTGTTCTGTTCCGTCCACTTTATTCAAAGCCTGTAGGCGTAACTCATACATCAAAACGAACGTATGTAGCAATGTCCAAGAACTGATGGATATGATGTTCTGAAAATATTGATAGATATAGATAGGAGATTTTACACATATTGGTAAAATATGAATAATACAACGAGTGACATTGTTGAAAATGGGAGAAAGTGAAGCACATGTCTGCACTTTTGCCTTCTCATCATACAATCAGAAAGGAAAGATATTTTTTTTTGTGAAAACCAAAAATAGTCTTCACACTTTTTCCCTACTTATCCGAATTACAATAACCTAAAAAAAACGTCTTAATGCATAAATTATTTTGGCCATCTTAGATTCTTATATATAAAATTTGCTAATCCAAAAAGCATACTTTTCACCAAAGAAAAACGAAAAAAATTCATTTTAATATATACTGTGTATATTTATGTTTCTCAAATACGTTTTTTTCGGTCTCAGATACGATTTTGTATATACAATTTTAAACAAGGATGTATGAGAATAATAATTGGATGAGTGCAGTGATATTTTTTTTTGTTCATAATAAAGAATCCATTAATTAAGTTTACGGTTACAAACTCTTTTCTGGAGAAAAACCAAACGAAAACTGTAAAATTTACATAAAATAAAGTCAAACAAGTAGATTCTTTTTTTATAGATAAACAAGCATCCCGAACAATAGTAAAAATAATCAAAGAAAACTAATACAATAAATTGGAAACACAATTCCAAAAACTCTTAAAATGTTCTATATATTATAATGGGTTACAAATTTGATGATCTGCACATGTGCATATCCTACTATATTAATTGAGAAGTACAAATTTGAAACTAACCTTAAATGTGTAAAAAATTATATTCAATTGCCATTAGAAAACTTAATTAAGATTAATAAATTAATTAAATAAATATAATTAATTAAAAACGAAAATTAGAGATATATTAAATTGTAGAAAAATAAAAAAAAAAACTATTATAATCAAAACTAATCCGTATTAAAAAAAAATTAACAGCTAAGATTTTAAAAACCTAATCAAATAAAATC
>NC_025693.1:8233338-8237222 GCF_000633955.1 Camelina sativa
AATTTTCCGGAAATTTTGTCTACAATTTCATTTTCCGGAAATTTTATCTAGATTATTAGCAAAAGAGTATATTTTCGCGGGTCCTACGAAATTTTANGATTATTAGCAAAAGAGTATATTTTCGCGGGTCCTACGAAATTTTAGACATTGTTTTGTCTACAACCTAAATAAATGGAGGCCCTTAAATTATGAATTATCAAGAGGCCCATAAAATACTAAGAGGTCCATATAAAATTGCTAGAAGTCGATAGAATTAATTGCATTAGTGTCATTAATTGCTAAAACTTTCCTTATTAGTATTTTTGAGCAAAAACTGCTGCAAAAATACTAGTATAGATTCGCCTTCTCTATACTTTGACAGGATAATATATCCAAAATGATGGATTTGTATTGGTTTATGAGGGAACCTACGCTATTGGTTTCAAACCCAAACCCAAACCCAAACCCCTAGCTAGCAACTAGTTCTTTTATTTTTGTTCAGCTGTAAGATCGAGATAAAATTTTCTAAAAATTTCAGCTTTCTATGTTGTATTTGTTTTTTTTTTGTTAAAGGGTATGCAATTTTATATATTAGTGTCCAAATGGACTATTTCCGGATTTAAGCCCATACAAAATCCCGAAGACTCAATCCACAAACATCAAACCGAACTAAACCATCTAATACAAAACCGACTCAGGTTCACAAAAGAGAAATAAACCGGAAGACATGAAAACCCTAATCTACAACTGTAAAACACAGTGCAGCCGCCGACCATGGACTGTAGATACTCGCCGGAGTGGGACTTCCGGTGAGCCTGGACGGCGCAAGTCGAACGGAGATGGTGATCCAGGATCCGTTGCCATCCCGCCACCGTAGAGCCGTTTTGAAAAGGAGGAAGAAAGCCGATCTTGTCTTTGTCGAGGAGTTCCTTGCGCAGTCGTGAGAGAGCAAAGCAGTAGGGAGTAGATCGAGGGACCTTTGACGGTGGCTTAGCCTCACCAGATCGCAGACTACCCCCCNATCGTACAAAAGTCCGATGAAGCCTCCAGAATCTCCAATCGCCCGACCTAACCACCTTTCTCTCTTTTTCCTTGCCGGTAAACCTCCTTCTTCCACTCTGCGTAGCTACACTGCCGGTAGAGCTCTTACCGTCGGTGTCTCGCAGATGCTTCTCCCCGCCACAGCTCCCTTGATTTTGATCAGATTGTTTCGCCGAAATGATGCCGCAGACTACGGATGAAGAACCATGAGCTTCGGAGTCTTCATCGTCGCTGGAATCGACGGAGAACTCCACCATCGGTGCAAGAGATCGTGCTCAGAAAAGGAAGAGATTGAGAGAGAAATCGCCGCGAGTGAGATGCACGCGACTCTCTCTCTCTAACTTTTGAAAATTAATGAATTTTTTTTATTGTTCTATGTTGTATTTGTGGTAAAGCAAAAAAACTATTTTACAACAAATATAATATATATATATATATATATATATTTGTTGTATATATATATTTGTTGTATCCTACTATATTAATTGGAAAGTACAAATATGAAACTAACCTTAAATGTGTAAAAAAATTACATTCAATTGCCATTAGAAAAACTTAATTAAGATTAATAAATTAATTTAATAAATATAATTAACTAAAAAATGAAAATTGGGGATACATTAAATAAAATAAATTGTAGAAAAGTAAAAAAAATCTATTAGATTCAAAACTAATCCATATTTTTTTAAAAATTAACAGCTAAGATTTTAAAAATCTAATCAAATATAATCTACAACTATAAATTTTATCCTACTATATTAATTGAGAAATACAAATATGAAACTAAAATTAAAATGTGTAAAAAATACATTCAATTGCCATTAAAAACTTAATTAAGATTAATTAATTAATTAAATAAATAAAATTAATTAAAAATGAAAATCGGGGACACATCAAATAAAATAAATTGTAGAAAAGTAAAAAAAAATCTATTAGAATCAAAACTAATTCATATTTAAGAAAAAATTAACAGGTAAAATTTTAAAAACCAAATCGAATAAAATATATACAGCTATAAATTTTATCAAAAAAAAATTTTCACCACAGATTAAAATTATTACAGACAAGAAAAGGAAGCCACAGAAAAAAAACAATGATTGTTGTTTTCAAAAAGACTTTTTAGAACTTTTACTAGCTATATTTAGTTGTTTTTTTTTACATGTTAGTAAGGATTGTGTTTAGTTGACAAAGGTTTAAACAGTTTTATTCATTACATGCAAATGTTTCAATAAAAATTTTTAAAATACAAAAATTATAATATAAGCAAACCAAAATTTTAATCACAAACTATTATAAATAACATAATAATAAATTAATTATTACAAATTTTTATTAAAAAAAGTTCAGCCCGCGGTTCTTCGCGGGTTAATACCTAGTAGTATTTTAATTAAGCAAAACCTTGTTTTTTTGGATATTCTAATATTTTACACTCATAAAAAATAAAAATACATTGGTGGTAAAAAATTTGGGGACTTATCTATCGGTTCATTTTTTTGAGTTTTCTTTCCATTCAAAATATTTTACTTCCATTTAATTAGTCAAAATAATACATTATTTAATTCATTAGAATACTTAGTGTTTATATTACTTCCATTTAATAGAAATAAAAATATTAATGTTTTACAAAATTATAATTATGCCTATGTTAAATGACTAATTATCCTCATGATTTCTCCACACTATCTATAGTAGTAGTACTATACAAAATACGCAGATAAAAGAACATACTGGTATACTACTGTAAAGTGAAACCCAACGCACTGGACACTTGAGGTGTGTCAGTGAGAGTAGGGACATGCGAGTCCTTCCCAATGCTGGCTGCTTCATGTTCAATCTATTTCTTTAGTTAAAAGTTTTGCTTACATTCACAATTATTTTTAAAGTTGTAATGATAACAACACTACTTACTAACACAGTAGTGTAACACTTTTCATAAAATTCATAAATTCAGCTTTTTTCTGAGTTTCTATATATTTGTTCACTAAGATATGCAATGATGATTATTACTTTTTTCTTTTCCTTTTGAAATGTTTATACTCCCTCCGTTTCAATATATAAGATGTTTAAGGTAATGCACACATATTAAGATAGTTTACTTTTCTTTTTAAAAAGTCTCATATATATTTGAATTAAAAAAGATCCAACCAATTATAAAGAAGACTGCATAAATAATGATTAGAGATGATTAAATCTATATTAAAATTTACATAGAAAGTACAAAACATCTTATATTTTGAAACAAAAAAGAAAGCCCAAAACATCTTATATAGTGAAACGGAGGGAGTATTATTCTGCAACAAACTCAATTTCTTGTAAGCATTAGTATCTTGAAAATTTAATTGTTTACATGTACTGCTTGTGATCGCAGGTGTTGGTGATAGATCCACAAATTTCAATAGAATCAATTACGAGATACGGACCTATTTAAGTGCCATTTGTAACTTTTACTATTTTGTTAAAAATCTTTTAAATTGGTCATTTTTTATATCTAAAACATAATTTTACATATGATGTTTCAGTTTATTTGTTTCCAATTTTTTTAGGATGTAGCTTTTTAATATTAAGTATGTATTTTATAATAAAAAAATCCCAACAGTTTAGTTTTTTTATGTGGCAAAAAAAGTAAAAAAAAAAAAAAAAGAGGCAAATTTAAGAAATGGTTTAGGCAAAAATTGCAGTTTGGAAATAGTCCCAATTATATAGTTTCTTCTTTCTAATTTGAAAATGATATTAAAAGTGTAAAAAATTATGATTCTATTTCAAAATATTTGTAGCTTTATACTATTTGATGTGTTGTTGATTGGGAAAAAAGAATTATAAGAAGATATGGTCCTTATCATAAACAGCAAAAACCACATGCAAAG
>NC_025693.1:8237282-8260956 GCF_000633955.1 Camelina sativa
CTAACGGAGGGGTAAAGAAAGACTCTCGTAGAGAGAGAGAGTCCTAATAGGTGTATGAATAGGTGTAGATAATGAAGCTGTCATTGAGGATCTCATCTCAAAGTAAGTGACGATAGAATTTTTTGAGTTTTGATACGTTCATGGAACATTTCCAAATGAATAACAACCTAGTTGTCAAAAAAGATAAAAATGGATTTTTCATGAAAATACTTCTGAGGCCTTTGTACCAAAAGAAGCTGAAGAGAGTGAAGGCCATCGTACTTAACGAGAAGATAGTTTAGTGTTTAGTCCCAAAACGGGCACATAAGCTTCTGAGTTCTGACAGAGAAAGAAGAGAAGAAGAAACCTGAAAGAACCCTTCAATAAACACTCAAAAGCTTCATTATCTACACCTATTCATAATATCATTATAGTTCATTGAAACCCTTCCAAATTAAAGTTTAGATAAAAAAAAAAATTACACAAGCCCACTTTTTGTTTTTAATCCGTCAAGCTTCAAATCCTATGCGTTTGAAGCTGTAACAGCCTTGAATAAGCTCCCTCTGGTCGACTTACCAGCTCGGAATGGCTGCCTTGCTCCACAATCCTCCCGTCTTGAATCACACCAATGCAATCAACGCCTCTTATGGTGGACAAGCGGTGAGCAACTACCACGGTGGTCCGGCCTCTCATGAGCCTCTCTAAGGCTTCTTGCAGCACACATTCTGACTCTGCGTCTAGCGCACTAGTTGCTTCGTCTAGAAGCAACACTGTAGGATTCTTCAGCACTGCTCTTGCTATCGCGATCCTCTGTTTCTGTCCACCTGATAACTGCACTCCTCTTTCGCCAACTGGAGTTTTGTAACCTTCAGGCAAACCACTGATGAAACCATGAGCATTTGCAGCTCGAGCTGCCTCAATTATCTCGGATTCAGTTGCACCATCTTTCCCATATGCGATGTTGTCGAAGATGGTTGCTGCAAAAAGAGCTGGTTCTTGTTGAACAAGACCGATTTTGAGCCTTAGAGATTTCAGGTTTAGCCGGCGGATGTCTTTGCCATCAATCATGACTTTTCCAGCAAGAGGGTCGTAAAACCGCTCGATCATCGCGATCACAGAACTCTTCCCTGACCCACTTGCGCCCACAAGAGCCTGGCTATGTCCAGCTCGGATTCTAAGGTTGAAGTCCCTAAAAACCATGATGTCAGGTCTTGAAGGGTAAGCGAAATCCACATGCCTAAACTCAATGTCTCCACGGATTGTCTCAACTGGATCAGCATCAGCATCGTCCGGATCAATCCGGGTCTGCCTATCCAAGACCGAGAAAACTGAACCCACCGCTTCACCTCCCCGGATTATTTCAGGAGCAAGACTGACAGTCTCAGCAACAGAGTTAGCAGTAATAACCAGAACCACAAACACTTTGATCACTTTAGAGAAGGTTGACTCGCCTTTGCTCACAAGGTGAGCACCATACCAGAGGATTAAAGCCTCGGATCCGTAAAGAGCAAGCTGTGAGAGGCCAAATAGTATACCCGATGTTTGACTTCGGTATAAACTTCTTTTCTGAGGGACACGAAGCTCGTGACAGAACAAAGAGAGAATTTTGCTCTGCGCATTGAAGGCTGCTACAGTTCTAATGTTGCTTACTCCTTCACCAGCAATCATCGAAGTCTTTGCATGAGCCTTGGCTGTGTCTCCGGCAAAACCCTTTAGAGACAGTTGCTGCAATGTAGCCACATAAATTTACATTATGCATCCGAACAATTATGGATGGTTAATAACAATCAACTTTTCATATTTAGACAACAAATCAAAAGCCTAATCTTAAAAAGTCAAGCTTTTTCCATTTTAACTGTAAACGTAAAAATGAATCTTAAAAAGTCTTGCTCTTTTCACATTTCTTTGATCACATATGCAAAACATCAACCACATCAAAATAATTGCAAGTACAATGGATCTATCTCCTTGATTGTGAAATCTATTGATAGATTTTTCAACTAAGTAGATCACGGGTGAAAAATATGTTGGAGATATCTAAGCAAAGTTCTGAAGCTTGCAGCCAGTAAAAAACAAAAAAAAAAACTCATCACAACCTAATGTACCAAACAAAGAAACACAAGCAAAACATTGACTAGTGGATTGTGTAAAAACACTGACACACACTCTGTGATAAGTAAATAATACACTGAGACAACAACTTTGACCAATGAAGCATTTCAAATTATAAAAATAATGGTTCTTGGGTGAAAAAAAAAGTTGCAGGTTTTTTTTGGATGTTATGTGAGGTTTTATGGGCAAAGGAATTAAATAATGAGAGAGTGGGATCACAAGTTCAGAGTTCAGAGAGAGAAGTAAATATGAAAGCTTAAAGTAGGATAGATTTAGCAGAAGCAAAGCAAGAAGATAGATGCATAAAAGACAGAGGAATCTTAGCTATTTTCGTGAACACTGTTATCTATGGGCCGTACTACCAATAGAAACTATATAATAAATATTCTACACAGATGCCCAGAGATTAAATTAAAAAGTCTACTGTTTATGTATTTTTCACATTTAATATTATTGATATGAGGGCTCCATGATCTTGACCCTTACACTATTACCAAAAAGTAGAAGAAATAATAAAAGAGCCTCTTAATAATTTTTTTATGATTATTATTGTAAAAATAAATGCAACTCAGAGAAAGAAGAAGGAGATGAAGCACGTGCAGAGGCAATGGGATGTGTTGCCATGTTCTATAAAGTTTTGAACTTTTGAAAAGCAATATAAATTAAAATAGAAATCTGGCCTTTTGTCGTTTTTTCTTGAGATCATAATGGTTGATGCAAGATTCTCATAGATCATATAACTCTTAATTTTTTAATGTTTTGGATGAATGTAGCTGGTGAAATTAAATGATATTTTTGAGTAAAAGAGATTAGAGTTTTTTACCTGGGCAAAGTTAGCGAGGACTAGAAGTGGGAATGTGCCTAAGATGAGAAGTGAGACTTTCCATTCTACAATGAAGGCAACTATGAAGGATGTGAGTAGTGAAGTCATGTTCTGTAGAATCACTGAGATTCTCTCGGCTATGGCGGATTTAACATCGGCTGCATCAGTAGCTAACCGTGCAGCAATCAGGCTCGAGTTGTGTTCATCTTCATCGAACCAACCAACCTCATTCCTCAGGATAGCTAATAATCAAGAAACCAAAATAATAATCAGAAATGGAAAGACATTTACAGCAAATTTACAGGAGAATAGCTCAGAGTTGGACACATACCTGACAGCATCATTCTTCTTACTCTTGTTGTGAGGTTTTCTCCCATGATGCTAAAGAAGTAATGTTGGATCAAATAAGCACCCACAGCGTATAGTCCAGCACCGATGTAGATGAAAACATACTCTTTTGTTTTTCTCTCCATTGAATCATAGTCTGTGTAGTAGAAGACTTCGATCATATTACTCATCACAATAGCAAATGTAGGACCAATGAAACCAGAAAGAATTGAGCCAACTGCTCCCATGAGTGAGTAAGGCCATTCCGGTGAGTTGAGCTTGAGAAGCCTGTAGAAGTAATTTTCAGGAGCACGAGTCTTTCGATCAGTCTCTGCGTTTGAAATCATCTCTATCCGACCATCAGCTCCAGTGCTGTATGAATAGCTCAGATTCCTCAAACTTCCTGATCTTAAACTGAGTGATTTCGTTGAAAGAGAATGGCTCAAACGGGTTGAACGAGTGCGACGAGTTGACGGGTTTGAGAAATCCCGAGTACCAACCATCTCTTGAAACCTGATGAGAGATGCGTAAGCACCAGATTTGGCAATGAGTTCTTCATGTGTTCCGGTTTCAACAACTTGCCCTTGCTGTATTACGGCAATCGAATCAACATTTCTGATGGTGCAGAGACGATGAGCAACAACCACGGTGGTCCTCCCTACCATAACTCTGTCTAAAGCTTCCTGAACAATGCTCTCAGAGCTAGCATCAAGAGCACTTGTAGCTTCATCTAGTAACAGAATCTTCGGGTCTTTCAACATCGCCCTAGCAATTGCAATCCTCTGTTTCTGTCCACCCGATAGTTGAACACCACGTTCTCCAACCTAAGTGTATTGACATTCAGCAAAAAAACCAGAAAGTAAGCAAAAGGCCATGAAATTATCTTAGCTATATAATCAAATATCATCAATAGATAGTGACTGATACCTGTGTGTCGTAACCTTTAGGAAGCAATGTAATGAAGCTATGTGCGTTTGCAGCAGAAGCAGCAGCTTCGACTTCAACCATTGTTGCATCAGGCTTCCCGTAGAGTATGTTCTCAAGTATAGTGGTGGCAAAGAGGGCAGGTTCTTGATTCACAAGCCCGATTTGTTCACGCAAAAACTTCAACTGAAGCGTCTTGATCTCAACACCATCCAACAAAATTTGCCCTGCTCATCAAAGAAACACACAGAGTTATGATCCAGTCACTAGCCAAAGACTCAGATTAAAAAAAAAAAAGAGAAACATTTCAATCAAATTACCGTTGTTTGGATCGTAAAATCTCTCAATGAGGGAAACAACAGTACTCTTTCCAGAGCCACTGCCACCAACAACCGCCACAGTTTTCCCAGAAGGGAAGAAAATATTGAAGTTTCTGAAGATCATAACATCAGGCCGTGAAGGGTAGCTAAACGTCACATCTTTAAACTCAATGTTCCCATGAACTTGCTCCAAGCATTTCCCATCCAACGGGTCTTGAATTATCGTCGGTCTCTGGTTAATTATCTCCAACAACTTGTAACCAGCCGCTTTACCTTTGCTAAACGCCCCAAGATTTGAGAAAGATTGTCCCAAGCTCCTAAAAACAACAACACACATAAAAAATGTCATATCCAAGTAGTACATAACAAAAACACATTTATATATTACTATGTTGTTGTTTCTTACATTCCACCAACAATGGCAGAGAATATAGCAGTAAATGCCTTTCCTCCATCGGTTTGTCCATTCCGAATAAAAACTCCGGCATACCAGAAAACCAAAGCCCATGACATACAAGCTATTCCATAAGTACATCCTAAACCCAATCCTTTAGCCATCCCAGCTTTATAACCGAGCTTAAGCGTATACTGAATAGCATCTGAATACGAACTAAGTGCCTTACTCTCTCCAACATAAGAGTAAACAGTTCGAACTTGAGCAATAGCCTGCAAAAAAAAAAACACATCATTCTCAATAAAGTTAAATGATTAAACTTAAGATTTGACCAAAGAAAAGGTTAATCAATGAAAACACTGTTTATGTCTTTAGATTGTAAAAAAAAAAAAAAAAAAAAAAAAAAANCAAAAAAACATAATCATTCGAGAGATCAAGTACAAAGAAGCAAGCCTAAGAACAGTAGAAAAGCATTACGTCGAACAGTTGGTGGGCATTATTATTAGAGAAATGATTTTTTTTTTTAAATTTACCTGCTCGGCGATAACACCGGCGTTAGCGTAAGACTCACGGCTCTTTGAAGTGATTCCGGTGAGAGTATAAGCATATAAACCGCCGGCGAAAGCAATTCCGGGAATCACAGCAACACTCAACAAAGCTAGTTTCCATGCGGATACAAACCCAACGACTAGTCCAGCCAAAAATGTTGAGAGGTAATGTATAAAGTTTCCAACCTGACATATTCAATTAAAAAAAAAAAAAAAAAGATTTTTTCAACTACTCTGTTATTTAATCACTTCATCAACCAAAAAAACAAAAAGTGATGACAATAATAATGAAACTTGGTGACCCCAGTGCACGCTATCTCGTACTTGCTAACGTGCACCACAGAGACGGGAGAAAAAAATTAGAAACAAAATTAGATAATTACAGTAAAAAAAACATTTTCAGATTAGAAAAAGTACTATTAATATCTGAAAGTACTTACATATTAAACATGTTTATAATAATATGATAGTAAAAAAAAACTTAACTGCATAGTAATTTTTGAAAATTTCCACTATGAAAAAATTGTTTTTTATTATTTTTTAAACTATAAAACAATTAAAAATGCCTATTTCTGAAATCAAATTTTTAATGTATATATTCACAAAACTCTTGCACAAAAAAGTACTTATGTTTTGTAAAAATCTCAACAAAAAAAAAAAAAAACACATTCGTCCTTCTTATTTCCCTACCACCTGAAGGGCGCAAGATAAAACGACGGTTGCTAACATAAACCGTACCAAAGCTAGCTTTGATAAAGACTTATCAGAAAAACAAAAGGACTTGCCGGTAAAAAAAAAAACCCCCAAATACTAGATTTTGATGGCCCTCCCTCATTAGTAAAAAAAAAAACACAAAAATTGTACAAACATGTCTAGTACAATTACAGAACATCAAAATCAAAACCCAATTCAAGCAAAAAAAAAAAAAAAAACATATCTTTACCTTCTCACTAATGGCATCTTGAACAAGAAGAGTATCAGTAGAAACACTAAAGACAATGTCACCAGTTCTTGCATCAGTATCAAAGAACCCAACGTCTTGTTTCAAAACTGCTTCAAGATACTTCTTCCTTAACGCAGCTACTTGTCTTTCTCCAGAATACATCCAACATGCAATTTCTGTAAAAAAAAATTAATGGTTATTTAAAAGAATTTTTATGAAGTTGTAATAAATATGAGAGAGATGTTCATATTCTTGATCGATACAGACAAAGTAGTAGTCCATGAATCACGTGGACTTGGCTTATCCTTTAACATTTTAAAATTTTTAAAACTCCAAACATTTTTTTTATATATAATTTGATTCTCTCTAGATTGTGATTTCTATTGGGTTTTCATCGAGGCACACCAAAAAAATGTTGAGTAAAAATATGTTTACTTTCACACAGTAAATTTGGTAAAAAATATGAGAAAAAAACTCACAAATTCAACCTTTTTCATTTATTGATCTTGCTGTAATCTGACTCTGTTTCTGTGTTTATTTGAAATTTCATAAGTAAAAAAAAAAATACAACTTTATTTAAAAAATGCCTAGTTTCATACTGTTTTACAAGAATCTAAATAAATTAATTTCTTGATCTTGTCTATAATGTGATTAAATTTATGTTTTCTGGGTTTGGTAAGTGAATATGAAGCTTCAAAAAAAACAAAAAAAAGGATTGAAGTTTTATGGAACAAACCTGCGTATGAAGAGAAGCAAACGACCAAACCCAAGTAGATAAAATACAGAGAATACTGCAAAAAGATTTTCCCAACAAGACAGATCAGATCTTGGATCTAAATTGATAAAAACAAGAAAAAAAAAAAAAAGGTAAAAAAGATTTGTTACTTACTCTCGAGACTTCATGAACCATTTGATGTAAATCCATTTGGTTTTTACCAAATCCATTAACCATTTGACCAAAGAGTAAGAAGAAGACAGGCATGGAAGAGCCATGAACAATGGCACCAAGAGAGCCAACGAACATCAAGAGGTAATCGAATCTATCAGCGAAAGAGAAGAGTTTAAAGAATGGTAAACTCTGTTCTTTCTTCTTCTCTGCTTCCGCAGGAACAGTCTTTGCATCCGCCGTGTTATTATTAGCTTCCGACATGGTTTCAAGATCCGAGTTCTTTAAAGTATTAAGAAGGAAGAAACGAGTTGGCTCAGTGAGAAAACGAGATCATTGAGTAAGAGAAAGAGAGAAATAGAATAATGTTCTTGTTTAGAAAAGTTTCTTGAAAATCTGACAATTTTGATTTTGTGAGTTCAAGAACTCTTTTACGAGTGTCTTGTTTAGAAGTGATGAGAGAGAGAGAGAGAATGAGAGTGTGGATGGAGAAGGATGTGATTTGGTATATATAGGAAGAGAGAGAGAGAGAGAGAGAGAGAGAGAGAAGACTAGTGGTCAAAGACTTATTATAAGAAGAACATCGAGAAATGAGAGAGATTCGTATGAGCTAGCTGAGTGAGACGGTAGTTTTGATGTGTAATAATAATGTGAAATAAAATAAGATTATTGCAAGGTTTCAATAAGTTTACTTTGATTTGTTCGGTTGTGTCTTGTGTGTGGTGTATTCGTTTGTCTGTTTGGATTTTGATTTAAAGTTGTGTTCATTTAATTCCCTTTAAAAAGAGAATACAAATCAGAATCTGGTGTAATTTAAGTATTTTGCATTTTTGGAGATCTTAGGGCATTCTTAATGGGACAACTTTTTTTTGTGTTCTTAGATTAAAATAGATAGTGAAAATAATGTAAAATCAGTTGTTAAGATCATAGGTAAAAAAAATGGGGGAACTAATTTTGGTGTTCTTAGAATAAAGATTTCATAAATTTCTTTTATTTGCATGATCCAAAACAAGCCTTAAAACCACAACGACAGAGTAACAATAGTGATGATATCGATTGAACAAGGATATGATTTGAAACATTGAGTATCACAACAGCAGGCACAAGTCCAATATATAGCATTACACATCATACATACTTATGTATAAAACTATGCATCAAACAACAAACACAGTAGCACCACGGAGACAGATCAACAATATTGATTAATATATAAAAGTTAAGAAGGCCGTGTGATACTTACAACTTGCAGTGCTAAGCTTGAGTGTACGGAAGCAAATGTCATACAAGGCTTCATTGTCAAGAACCATACACTCATCAGCGTTTTCAACAAGCTGGTGCACAGAGAGTGTTGCGTTGTATGGCTCCACAACAGTGTCAACAGATATAAAGAGAGAAGCTTTAGTACCAGTTAGAACAAAAACGTGATCCAAGCTCCATCTCAACACTCAACGTAGCAAAGAAGGGCACGAACACTACATCAGCGTCAGAGCAACAATGTTACTTGCTGTGTCCTGTGATATTTGCCACTCTAGTGGATCCACTGGTACCCTGGAGAAGAGTTATAGAGTTGTAAATCATGTGGCTGAAAAAGCAAGGGTCTTGAAACCGATTATGTATATACTAGAGGACGATCATGAAACCATTGCCAATTCTGAGATTATTAAAAGTGATATGATGATGAAATATGTAAAAAGTAAAGTCGACGCACCACTGATTCACCCAAAAACAAGTAAAGAGAATCTAGCAAAATTTGTGTGTGTGCAAGACCAAAATCCACAGGGAGAAGACATGAAAATCCAAAGCAAATCAATTTCAAAATCAAATTAACATCACTGATTGCAAAAACCCTAATTCGACAAACATATGCAAAGAGCAATCACACTTTCTCACAGATCAAACGAGCCAAATAATATTCCTCAGTTACTAAACAGCAAATCACTAAAATCAGAGACCGAAGAACAGAATCCAACACAGTAAACAGAGAGAATCGATAAATATAGTCTGAGAGAACTTACGAGACATTGAGTTGGCGAAAAAGGAGACCGAGAATGGCGAGAGAGCATAAGGAATTGGAGAAGAAGAAGAGAAGCGAGAAGACGAAGAGGACAGAGAAAGAGAGGAACAAGTAAGGAATTGAACAGAGAGGTTTAGTGGACGCCATTGATGTGTTTTAATGGCCGGAATACAAACCTTCGTCGGAGAAGATGGTGACCACGATGAGTTACCAGAAACGATTTTGATCAGAACGAGAGAAATAAAATTTTTTCTTTCTCTCCAAAACATCTCGACCAATCACAATACAGGAAACAAAGGAGAACTGGGCTTTAGATCAGTTCTATCTCAAGACCAAAATTTTTGATCTTAGCCCACTATTCTCTTTTTTATTAATAAATTTGGGTAAGAACACACCAATAGTTATGCCATTAAGGATGGCCTTAATGATTATGCAATTTTTTTATTCTGGTCAAAATAAAAAGAAGAGACATATAATTGTTGTTGAACTTGTCATTTTAAAAATATTCAAGTTAAAATTATACTCTAAATTTATTATATTAAATGTATAGTTTAATAACAATGTATTACCAATAGTTACTTAAACCACAATAGATATATTTTGCATCATCATGTTTAGACAGATTGTTAAAATTATATATATTAATTATATTAAAGTTCAATACTACTAAATAGTCACTCTAAATTTAAAATATATATTTATATGGAGGAAAAATCATAAATAAATAGGTATATCTTATCACTTTTTCTTCTAAATGACATGGATTTTGAGCTATGTTTGAACTGATATCATGTAAAAATGATCTAGATTTGGGGTTAGAATAATTTTGATGTGCTATACTGTGTATTAACTTCTATGGTTGATATAAAATGTGAACAAAAATTTCTTAATATTCTGTTGTTTTCAATTAATCTTATTATATAAAGCTTGATGTCAAAATTACTAATTAACAAGATCGTGACATGTATTAGTTATATTATTCAGATGTTGACACATGTCAATTATATAATTATTAAATTTTTTAAAAATAAAAATGTAAAAATTCAAAACCTTCCATAGAAAGGAAAGATCATTATAAGGAAATTATATATATATATATATATATATATATATATATCTATCATAAAATTTGAAATTATAATATTGTTTACTTATTTTAATTTTAAGTTGCTAATTTTACAAGAAAAAGACTACTTTTTATATAAGATAGAAAATATGATTGTAAAAATTACACAATTAATTACTGTTTCTAAAAAATGTAAATACTCACTTTTACATAAAGAAAGAGACTGTTGAAGTAAAAGAAAATAAAATAAAAGTAGATAATCTCATATTTTTTTTACCAATCAAATAATTTATTTAAAAAGACTGATATTGTAACATATAAGATAGGAGTATGTAAGATTAATGTATTCGTTTTTGTAACTATAAAAATGTTAAAGTGAAGAGACATATAATATGTTATTTAATTTATTCATAAAGACAATTTGTTGGTAGTAGTAAAGACTAATGAGTATATTTTAACAGTAAAATATATTTGTGTGTACAAATACACTTTTAGTGGTAATATAGATAGTAGATTTGTAAATGGATATACATTACTGTATTATAGCAAAAACAAAACAACTATTTTCTATAACTAAAAGTTTATCTCTTTATTTTTATACATTGTTTTAACCTTACAAAAATAATTAAATAAATATATACATTCTTTGTTAAATATAATTTAATTTTAATAAATTTGAACTCATCTACAACTATTTTCTTTATCTGTTTACTTTTTTTTTCTATGCAAACAATAAATTAAAAGTAAATTCCTTGGTTAGTTGTCCAAGCCGGAGTGAAGGGGTTTACAAAACAAACTTCAGAGATAAGAGAACAAGAAGCACGGAGAAGACAATTCACCTTTGTATTTGATGCACACGGGATCCAAGAGATGGAAAATAGTTGGAAGGACTCCAGCGAGTTGAACTCATAGAGCAGGTTGGAGAAGGATGGCCAATCTTTAGGAGACTGCACCACAGTGAGTAACTCAACACAATCAGTATCAAAATGTTGACAAACGATCCCTACAGCACGTATCCGCTCTGTGGCCCACAACAATGCTTCTAACTCTGAATGCAGGGGGAGGGGCTCCGTCTTAGAGACTTGGCCCCCAACAACAAGGTTCGCTCCTCACCAACACAACACCACCAGTCCAATCCTGAATGCACATTGGTTGTTTTCCAAAAACCATTAATCTAACAACCAGGTGAGGAAATTTGGACCTCTGAAGACGGAGATGGAGCTGAAATGACCGCCGTAAAAGAGAGCGCCTCTTCCCAGGCTAACTTCCCAAAGCCTGAGCAATTATATCATTCGTCTCGATCTCTAAATTTTGATTTTTTTTTATGGCCTTCCAGATTGCCCATAAATTCTATGATAATTGAAGAAGTTGATCAGAATCACCCTGTTGAGAGGCAACCTTCCAGAAAACAAAATCCAAATTCGAGTACACTGACTCATATGGAAAACCCTCTGACGAGACCAGAGTCGGAGATAAATCTCAAACTTCACACGAGCGAGGACATTCCAAGAAAACATGATTGATAGTCAACCGCATAGTCGCACCATTTACACCAAAATCACATTGGACAACTCAGTGTATCAATTTATTTTTATAGATAGTTTTTACTTACTAAAAATATTTATTTTATATTCTTTGTTAAATTTAATTTTATTTTAAAAACTCTAAATCCGCACATCGGGTGGGTCCTAAAATGATTTTAGTTCTAAACCTATTGTAAAATGATTGTAAAATTGTACATGGGTTCTAATTTTAGTGAAGAGACATATAATAGGTTATTTAAGGTATTCATAAAGATAATTTGTTGGTAGTAGTAAAGACTAAAGAGTATATTTTAACAGTAAAATATATTTGTGTGTACAAATACATTTTTAGTGGTAATGTATATAGTAGATTTGTAAATGGATATACATTAGTGTATTACAGAAAAAAATAACTATTTTCTATACCTAAAAGTTTATTTCTTTACTTTTATAAATTGTTTTTACTTATGAAAAGAATTAAATATATATTCTTTTTAATTTAATTTTATTTTAATAACATTGAACTCATCTACAACTATTTTCTTTAACTAAAAGTGTATCTATTTACTTTTTTTTTTAACCAAATAATAAATTAAAAAGAAATGTCTCAGTTAGTTGTCCAAACTGGAGGGAAGGAGTTTACAAAAGAAACTTCAGAGATAAGAGAATGTGAAGCACGGGCAAGACAATATGCTTCCGTATTTGATGCATGGGAAATCCAAGATATATAGAATAGTGGGAAGGACTCCAGCGAGTTAAACACTTAAACTCATCGAACATGTTGGAGAAGGACGGCCAATCTTCATAAACTGCACAATAGTGAGTAACTCAACACAATCAGTCTTGAAATGTTGACAAGCGATCACTGCAGCACATATCCACTCCATGACCGACAACAACGCTTCTAACTCCGAATGTAGGGGGAGGAGCTCCGTCTTAGACACTTGGCCCCCCAACAACAAGGTTCACTCCTCACCAACGCAACACCACCAGCCCAATCCTGAATGCACATTGGTTGTTTTCCAAGAACCATTATTCTGACAATCAGGTGAAGAAACTTGGACATCCGAAGACGGAGATGGAGCTGACATGACCGCCGTAAAAGAGATTGCCTCTTTCCAGGCTAGCTTATCGCCCAAAACCTGAGTATTATATCATTTGCCTCGATCTCTAAATCTTGATTTTTTTTATTTATTTATGACCTTCCAGATTGCCTATAAATTCTATGGTAATTGAAGAAGTTGATCAGAATCACCCTGTTGATAGACACCCTTCCAGAAAACAAAATCCAAATTTGAGTATATTGACTCATATGGAAAACCCTCTGACGAGACCGGATTTGGAGATAAATCCCAAACTTCACACGAGCGACGGCATTCAAAGAAAACATGGTTAATAGTCTTAACCACAGAATCACACATTTTATACCAAATATCACATTAGACACTTCAATGTATCTATTTACTTTTATAGATAGTTCTTTGTTAAATATAATTTTATTTTAAAAACTCTAAACATGCACATCGGACGGGTCCTAATATAATAATTTTGCCCGTCCTAATATAATAATTTTATAAATTTCAGTAATAATGATATTATCGGCAAACAAAACCTAATTTCATACGACACTCTCAAAGACATACTTTCACAGACATACAAGTATACAACTAGTCCACAACAAATAATTATACATGTATCACAAGAATCCACGTCCTAGGCTTTGACCTTATAATGGATAGATAGGTAGATTTATTCTTGATTTCTTTTATATAAGTTTATCTCCATTAATATTCATTATTCGCATTCTCTAGTAATCAAACTATATACATGTTGTGGAAACATTAAATCATGTTTGGTACGCTCCTGGATTTAATAAGTTTGGTGAGTTCAGTTAAATATTGATATAATAGAGATTTAAAAATTATGTAAGTGATTTTCTCTAGTCAAAATATTAACAATACAAATTTTAATTAGATTTGCCATTTCCAAAAAAAAAATATCATGTTATAACTTTGAATTGTATAAATCCAAGAAAGTCTTCATCAAAATGATGACTAACTTTGGTTTTGTCTAATAATTTTTAAACAACATCATGTATTTTGTATCACCACATTTAGACAACATCATATATTTTCGAATAATATTTTTAGAAAATCAAGTTAATTTTTTGATATATATATATATATATATATATATATATATATATAACAATTTAAGAATCCAGTAAAACTTTTATCACTACTCATAATTTCTAAATAATCAAATATACATTGTATAATCACACTTATTCAATTAATAGAAATTTATCAAATCAAATAAAGAGTAAGCTAATATGTTACTTTAACACAATTTTTATTAATTAATTTTGAAATTTCTATATTATCAATTTTTTTTTTAAGGTTCAAAGAAAAAAATCTTCAAACACGTTTAATAAAATGCGTCTTAAATTCTGGCAACTTTATAAGCCTCGTGTCACATATTCTGCTGAGTAAAAAATACATTTCCATTGATTATAAAAAAAAACCTCTAAAAGGTAAAAAAAAAAATTGTTGGTGGTATAGTAATTACAAATTTACAACCAACTAAAAAGTGACTTACTGACTTAGATTCGGTTATGAATGTAAGAGCAAACCATGTGAAGTGGTTGTCTTTTTGTGTTGCTTTTGGTGTAGACCAATGCCACTTCACGGCTTCAACGATGTTTCGTTTATCCCATTATAATTATCTAATTTTATATACAGAAAAAATCTAGGGATATACACTGCAACAAACTCAAAAAAAGGAAAAAAAATATATGAACCTAGATAGAACGGTCTTGTAAGTTGTAATTATTATATAGTGTACGACGATGTGATTTAATAATCGTCAGAAGTGTGGTATTGTTGAATCTGATCGTAGAGTTTTAATTATGTATTTATTAAGATGTTGGACTGAAGATAGGGATCTATCAATATAAGTATCATGTACATAGCGATCTATCAAATACTAATATTTATAAGAAATCACAAAAGAATTCTCAATGATAAACGAATTTTTAATGTGTGGGTACAATTAGTTTTGTAATTTATATCCGTTTGATTATACAAAGTTAATGTTAATAGAAATCTCTTATAACTAATTATATATGTTATACTACTGTATAAGGAAAAATAATTGTCCACGCATGTGCTACAATATTCAATTCTTGTATGATGAGGGTATATATGTTTATAGGAATCATAGCTTAGCATGTAAGGTGATAATTGTAACTAAATCTGCCATGTTAGTGGTTGGTGCGGATGCACAATCAAACTTTGATTTATCTTGTTTTGTTTTTCTCTTGATATTATTATATACGTTTGTTTTGTCGTGTTTTGTTTGTTTCTCTTCGCATATCATTGTTTATAGGTAAAATGCTTATAGGTAAAATGCTTAACAATATTTATAAACAACGGCTAATTAAGACCAACCTCTCTTGAATTAATAAAAATAAATACTTCTTACTAAGAATTAAATTTATTTGTAGAGATCTCTTAAGAAATTTCTTTTAACCATTAAAATTATATCTTTTTTTCTATGATTGCGTCTTATATATCTACTAATATTAGGAAAAATTCAAATGCTATGCTAGCTAATATTTTCTGTACTCTAACACAATCATGCATATAAGCAGGTAATACAATTGAGTAAATTATTTTGTTATGGGTTTTAAAATGATTGGGCATAACTGAAAGCCCATTATACATAGAAGGCTTGCTTGAATAATCCAGAATAAACAAATTAAATAAGTATAGCAATGTACGTACTACGTATGCAAGTCGCTACAATGAGGAAAAAATATATACATTGGTGAATATGATCACTGTTGCTGGAAATGACCACTGGTGACGTTGTATGTTAGGTTTTGTCGTTGCTGTTGTTTTATTTGACGTCAAAGAATTATGTCTTTCACGTCACCATATCATGCAATGCAAGCAACACTTTCTCCTCATATTTAAGCAACGTTCATTGATAGTGTTTTTTTGGTCATTCAATTCCCCTGTGTCACTACGACTTACAGAAGAACATGATTTATGTATCCATAATCCTTTCTTTACACTATACTTTTTATCAAGAAGTATAGTGTAAATTTGCTTCTTCTTTGTTTCTTGGGTGAATTAATCGTAAATTTTTAACAAAAAAAAACAATCGTAAATTTGCTTCTTTAAATATACCGTTTCATGTAACCATTGATTATGTCGTTTTTTTTGTTTGTTTATGGATGACTTTTAATAATTTCTTTGCAAACTCGCTTTTAAAGTAATTAATGAAAGAGACGTTATGAACACATCATACGTATCACACCCTTCTTTCTCTATACTTCAAATATTTGAGCGTAAAGCTCTCTAACGAACCCAACTTATTTAGTAAATGATTTGATAGGTTTAATGGTTAAATATAGTTATGATATAAATTACCATTATAATAATTATTCTTAATCGTAGGTCAAACTATATGTTATTCATTTAATGATTTGTTTTTGGATTTCAAAATCCACATTATGTTTTAAAGGATTTGAATGTATTTGAAAATGTAAAATAGAAAGATTCAAATCCAAAGATAAAACATGTTATTTCAAAATCAATATGTTTTTAATTTACATTATTTATAATTCTATATGGATTTAGAAATCACAACTCTAATAACAGCCCCTTATTAGATAACCATAAATAACTAAAGTTAACCAAATATAGCAAAAAAATACAAAAAGTAACAATATTAAAACGGAAAATAGAAAGAAAAATAAAATTGGTTTGATTTTGCAAAAGAGTATTTAATATTTACAAACAAAAATCATTTGGATATATTAATTATTTAAAGTATTTGATTTTTTTGAGTGATAATTAATATTATTGAGTTATAATTTATAGTTTTAAATATTATGGAAATAAATATATACTTTGACGCGAAATAAAATAATGTGGCTAATAGTAACTATTTATATAATATATTTTAAAAATATATTATATTTATACAATTACAATTTTGATTCGTACAATATATTTTTAAAACTGAAAATTACCCGTTTTAAAAAATATATATTTCTAAGCTTTAAAATTATTTTAGTTCTAATTAAAATATAAAATATTTTGCTTTACTAAAACGAATCCAACGCCTTGTCCTTTTAAACATACAGTCAAGGTTGTTATGCCATTTCAGACAAAGCAAATGACATACATGTTAACCTACACTAGAGGCCCTCACAATTATTTATCCTAAATTCTAGGGTTGTCGAGGAAGAATATAGATGTAAATTTTTATGAGATTTGGGGAACCGTAAGTGATTTCAGTTTATGCTTCTTTCACCTCTCATCCTCTTCATTGATTTGGGTATAATCTTAAGAGAGTTTTCGAAATGAACTGAATTGAACCTCTAACCCTCGTCGTTGCATTCACTTTGAATTGAATTGTAAGAGTTTGATGCTTAGTCGAGTCTTGGATTAATTGATTTCTCAACCTGCTTCACTTATTTTATTATGATTATTAATTATCAGAACTGGACTCTTCTTTAAAAGACTCTTCATATCATTACACAAAATTGAAAGTTCTTGTAGTAATATTCGGCATTTTGAGTTTGATTTCGATGTTTAAAATATTCACTGAGCATTCAATTCATTTAGATGATTATCCATTTAATTATATTCTCAAACAATGTATAATCTGGAAAAAACTAAATTTAATTATATAGTTGTGTGTACATACTATTTGTTTTCTTCCGCTATCACTCGATTTGTTTATTTGATAACATACATCCAAAATATACATGATAAATTCAAAAAGATGTATGTCCATTGACCAACCAATTATAATATAAAAAACACTGTCTCAAATAAAATATTTTTTTAAAATAAACTCAAGCACAATTTGTATACTATATTATAATTTTTAGAAAAAATGTTAAACCATGTAGTAGCTTTCATTTTATTCGTTAAAGATATGAAGTCATTTTTTTGTTGTGTTATTAACTTCACAAGTTATGACGACAAGTCCCACCTATTTGATCAAGCAACAACCATGATGATTCTAAAATATTCCCTGGTAAGACATTCTGAGAAAATAGATCACATAATCTTTTCAGAATTGTTTTCAATCCTCATGCTAATCAATGATTAAGATAGTGTAAGTAATTGAATTTGAATGTCGAGCATATTTAACTTATGAACTGCGGTTAAATAATTATGAAGAAAATGTATTTTCAGAATTAATTGCGCTTAATAATGAAGAGAAACCATAAGCATGTGCAAGAGCTGTCCAAAATTGTTTGATGCCTAAAGCAAATAAACAATATATATATATATATATATATATATATATATTTTCAAATACATGTTATAAAAACCCTATAGAATTGGAACTTATTTACAAAGAATGCTATTAACATTAAATATTTTTAAATAATAAAATAAAAAACAAAATTTTGCTTCCATATATATTTCGATTATGGCTACCTAAATCTATTTTTGGTAAGATTTCTCAACAAACAAAAAACAAATATTAAGATTAAATGCTAACAATAATCATTATATCAAAATCAAATCTTCGATTATACATCTAAACGAAAATTTGAGATAATATATAAATCGAGATAATTACTTTCCCACACTCATAGTTATTAGCATATTTCATAACAAAATCCTAAATCTTACTAATTATTCCAAAATTGTGATATTTTGAAGATATTGTATATTTCCTCACAAAGATTTTCCCTCTCACCCACCAAAAACCCTAACATTTTGTAGATGATATATATATTTTTTCTTTTTAAATAGTACCGTCAAATCACCAGTTTTTTTTCCTCTAGCTAGGTGACTTATAGCCAAGTGAATGTTGAAAAGTAGAACAAATGTCTTTTTTTTTTTTATGGGTAGGAGTCTATAGTCTATTAATTTATTTACACTATGTTTGTTCTATGTACATATTATTAAATTCATGATCACAGTCATTGATTTATATTTCTCATATATCAAAACCACATTGTTTTGTCTGAATTATTTCATCATGCTCAAAACTAAATTGTTAAACGTAGACATAAGTAAACAACTTTTATAAACGAATTTTTCTACTAACCTTTGTCTCCATATCTTACGAATATGATTATGCATTAATGAGCATTTTCTAACTTAACTCATCATCGAAAATTTTAATACTCCCGTTTCACAGACTTGCGTAGAGATTTTAAAAAATTGATCTGGCTACCTATGTCACCAAAGTACACTTATCTTTTCGGTTAATAGTCCTGAGAGAACTCCAAAGTTAAGTGTGCTTGAGCTAGAATAGTTTCAGTATGAGTGACCTTCTGAGAAATGATTGTCGGAATTGTGCGAGTGAAGACAAAACACAAAGAAAGATCATGTGGTGAATTATAGAGACGGTAAACAAGTCTTTAAAGTCTTTTCGGACATAATAAACCGACAGTCGGATATAGATGGGCTCACGGGCCTAGTAAGAGGACCTGAGGCCCACTAACCTCAATAATCCATGTACAAGGGAAACTTCCGTCTTTCTTCTTCATAAAAAACATCGGCGCTCACCACAATGAAGTGTTAGGATGAATGAATCCATTTCCCAACATGTCCTCCAACTGGTTCTTCAGCTCTGCCATCTCTACGGGATCTACCATGTAGGGTGCCTTAGACAATAGTGTAGTCCCTAGTTCCAACTAAATCCTGAAAGGATCAGGCAGAGATGGTGGTAACCCCCTGTGCTCTCAAGTCATTGGAGGACTGAGCACCACCTCATGTGCTCTCAAGTCATCCTCTATCCCTGTTGTTGTCTCCATTAGCTCCGCTCTCGTAGCGTAACTCCTCACTCTACACCAAGTCCTCATGTCATCACAAAGAGCTAACAAGAATCTCCGCACCTGAGCCGATTCCGGCTCCATCACCTTGCCTGCATACCCCACAAGCCGACTGAACTGTGCGTCCAACTCCCACTCAGTATGGTTTCACTAGTTTATCCCCAAGAATCGCCCTGCAATCTCTAGGCCTTCACCGATCTCCACCACACACCTGCATCACCCGATAGATAATGCGCTGCCAAGTCCATCCGATACTGGTCCAGACACCAAAGTGATTGGAAAATGTCCTCCATTTGCTCCCTCCACTCATCTGCCACAGTACGTTCCGTACCACCAAAAATGTATCATGTACCCACATGTCGTACCTGCACCATCATCGGAACATAATGTGCATGTAACGCCCGCGAACCAATTTGTGTATTTTTGGTGTGGGTGTCGATCGACACCCTTGGTGGCATCGATCGACACCAGGTTTTCCGGTTTGGTCGGGTTTGATTTAATTGCCGAATTGGTTCGGTTTGGTTTGATTTAAAACCCTAATCGTGTGTTAAGTGTCTGGGGACGAAAGAAGGGTTTCAGAAAGTTTCATTTGTCGCCGTTGAGTGAAAAGAAAGAGAGAAAAGAGAGAAAAACTTTTTCTGGGATTTCTGGGCTTGTTCTTGGTGATTTTGGAGAGATCTGAGGCTGTAGGAGTGTTAGCTGTTGCTGGAATCGAAGGGGAAGCTTCTGGAGGTGTTGTTTTCCACGTTTCTCAATCCAATCTTCTTGTTCTTGAGGTGAGTGCTTGACCATGGTTGATCTAAGCATGAGATCTCTCTTGTTTGAGTGTTTTCCTTGTTGTTTTGTGTTGTTTTGTGCTTGGGTTCGTTGTTTGTGTGATTTCTAGTGAATTCCGAGATGGATAGACTTGATTGGAGTCGATTTTGGGTTGATTGGAGTCGGAGTTCGTCGCTGGGATTCGCGCAGATCGTGTCTGCAGAGGAGGCATCGATCGACACTCAGGAGCATCGGTCGACACCAATTTGATGGGCATCGGTCGACACTGTTTGGCATCGGTCGACACCTTGTTGTAGCATCGATCGACACCGTTTGGCATCGGTCGACACTAGTCTTATCCGAGACTTGTTTTTCTGGTTTGATGTATTGTTGTGTGTTGTTTGTTTTGCTTGAACTTGAGGGTCTCATCTGCTTGTGTGTATAACCCAGTAGATGGGAGGATGGCCTCACTAAGTATTTATGATAATACTTACGCATCTCAATTGTTGTTTGTGGTGTGCAGGTAAAGGAAAAGTGTGATCGTGGAATCAAGGGCTATGAGGAGGAGGATGTTCTAGAGACTTGATTGATTGTGGTCTAGCTGTTGTTAGGTTGCTAGATTAAGTCAAAGGAACATTGTAGGATGTTAGTTGTTGGTTATCTCTTTATTTGATTGATGTTATTGGTTATTGGATTTGAATGTTGGAATTCTTTTGGTTTAATGGAATTTGTTTTATTTGATTATCCGCGGTTATTGATTGATGTTAGGATGTTAGTGGGTATGGGACCACTAGTAAATTAAGGTATTAAAAAAAAAAAAAGGGAAGGGTTGTTTCAATTTGGTATCAGAGCCCTTACGGTTCTAGGTCTAGGGTTCATTGTGCTTTTGCTGTTGATGTTTAGGATTACATGCTATAATTGATTGTGTGATTGGCAATTGTGTGTGGCATGAAGTCCTAGAACATCCTCTTCGAGCCTGATTGTGATTCCACGGTGAGTTGTGTTTCTTGTGTATTAGAATTATTGTTTGCTTAGCCTTCTGTTCTTGGATGATACAGATGGTTAGGGGTGAGGATGCTGTTGGTCGCGGTCGTGGTCGTGGGCGTGGTCGTGGTCGTGGTCGGGGACGAGGTCAGGTTCCTGAGGCCAGTGTGAGTGTGACCCAGAGCATGGCCAGTGAGGAGGTGGCGGAGTCACAGGTTCATCCTAGTGTGTCTGGAGACCAGGCTGGTTTGGGTGACGGCAGGGCGGATGGGCCCGGTGTCGGTCACGGTGTTGCCCCGGGTGTGGGGGTTGCAGCGGGAGGTGCTCCAGGCAGGGAGGATGTCTTGATGGACTTGCTAGCTCAGGTTTTGCAGCGACTTCCAGCAGTTGTGCCGCCAGTGGTTGGTGGGCAGGATCCAGTAGTGCCGCAAGTGGGTGGTGGACAGGTTCCAGTGGTGCAGCCTGCAGCGGGTTTGCAGGCAGGTGTGCAGCCGGGGGCCGAGGTAGTGGATGCTCAGTATGTTCGGATGATGGAGCAGCTGCGGCATGTGGGAGCAGGGTATTTCTCAGGAAGTACCGATCCGAGTGTAGCGGATGAGTGGAGAGAGCGGATGGAGGATATTTTCCTTTCGCTTAGGTGTCCCGACCGGTACAGGGTGGATCTGGCAGTGTTTTACTTGTCAGGAGATGCTCGTGTGTGGTGGAGGTCGGTGACAGCACGGAGGGTGCAGAGGGGTATGTCTTGGGGAGATTTTGTGGGGGAGTTTAACTCCAAGTATTTTCCTCAGGAGGCTCTTGATCGTATGGAGGCACGGTTCTTGGGTCTGACTCAGGGGAACCGTACAGTGCGGGAGCTGGATGCAGAGTTCAGTCGGCTTGTAGGGTATGCAGGCAGGGCATGGGAGCCAGAGGCGGCTCAGGTGCGGAGGTTTTTGTTGGCTCTGCGGGATGATTTGAGGACTCGGTGTAGAGTGAGGAGTTATGCTACGAGAGCGGAGTTGGTTGAGGTTGCAGCTGGGATAGAGGATGACTTGAGGTCACAGGTGGTTGTGGTCGGTTCTTCAGTGCAGCCACAGCAGTCTCAGCCGTCTTCTGTTCCTAGCAAGGGCGGCAAGCCTGCGCAAGGGCAGAAGCGGAAGTTTGATGCTATGCAGAGGTCGAGGCACGGGGGTGCGAGATGCTTTGGGTGTGGTAGTAGGGACCACAAGGTGACTAGCTGTCCACAGAGAGGTGAGCAGCGGGCAGTGACAGAGCAGCGGGCGGTGACGGAGCCGCGGACCGATACTCGAGTGTGTTACTACTGCAGAGAGACGGGGCATATCAAGCCTCGTTGTCCCAAGTTGCAGCAGAGGGCAGTAGCAGTGTTGCAGGCTGGAGCTCAGCCAGGGGTGCAGCAGGGTGTGCAGCACGGTGTGCAGCCGGTGGGTTGGATTGAGCCGACGACTCAGGTGTACTCGACCCAGGAGCCCGGTGGCACTAGTGCAGGAGCGATCACAGGTATAACTTCTGAGATTCGAACTTAGTCAATTCAATAGTTCAGATTATATTTGTTTTTGCTTGTGGTCAAGTGTTAGGTTCTCAACACATGAGATTTGTGTAGGGACCTTGTTGGTGGGCGGGTTTAAGTCCCATGTTATGTTTGATTCTGGAGCTTCTCATAGCTTCATTACTCCGGAGTGTGCCGTGAGTGCGGGGATCAGAGGGGATTCTGGAGAGCGTTCAGGAGTTGTCAGAGTTGCTGGAGGCAAGTTTCTGAGGGTTATTGGACGAGCTGGAGGAGTTGATATTCAGATCGCAGGAGAGTCGTGGCCAGCGGATTTGCTTATCAGTCCAGTGGAGTTGTATGACGTCATTCTTGGTATGGATTGGTTGCATCGGTATAAGGTGCATTTGGATTGCTATCGGGGTAGAGTGGAGTTTGAGCGTCCAGGAGGGAAGTTGGTTTTTCAGGGTATTAGACCGACTTCGGGGAGTCTCGTGATCTCAGCCGTTCAGGCAGGGAAGATGATCGAGAAGGGCCGTGAGGCCTATCTGGTTACTATATCTATGCCAGAGTCAGTGGGGAAGTCTACGGTTAGCGGTATTCCGGTTGTGGAGGACTTTGAGGATGTGTTCCAGTCATTGCAGGGATTACCACCATCTCGGTCGGATCCTTTTACCATTGAGCTGGAACCGGGGACGATGCCGTTATCCAAGGCTCCTTACAGGATGGCTCCAGCAGAGATGGCAGAGCTGAAGAAGCAGCTGGAGGATTTG
>NC_025693.1:8263106-8263671 GCF_000633955.1 Camelina sativa
GTGACTTCCTGGATGCCGTAGCTTAAGGCGGTTGGCCTGATAGCGAGCCGGCATGATTCGTTGGTTGCGACCACGGACGGGGGAAGCACTGAGTTGTGAGCAGATAGTGTTATGATGCGAGTATATTGGCTAGAGGGAGACCTCGAGGGTCAGTCGGAGGTGTGCGGGCTGTTGCGACAGTGGCACGGGAAACCTTGACTGATGGTGTTTAGTCCGGTCTGGGGACGTGCGGGCCGTGATGACGGTGGCACGGAGGTCCTTGGCGGATGGACGGTATTGCGGGATTCGGGGACGAATCCATATTGGTGGGGGAGAATTGTAACGCCCGCGAACCAATTTGTGTATTTTTGGTGTGGGTGTCGATCGACACCCTTGGTGGCATCGATCGACACCATGTTTTCCGGTTTGGTCGGGTTTGATTTAATTACCGAATTGGTTCGGTTTGGTTTGATTTAAAACCCTAATCGTGTGTAAAAGGGGAAAAACGACCCTAGGTCGTATTATTTGTGGTTCTCGCCGTTTTTGAGAGGAAAAGAAAGAGAGAAAAGAGAGAAAAACTTTTCTG
>NC_025693.1:8265201-8276005 GCF_000633955.1 Camelina sativa
AAAAAAAAAAAAACGGGAAGGGTTGTTTCAGTGCATCAACTACCTCAGCCCCCGGCTGCACACCTACCTACAAACCAACTACAGGCTGCACACCTGGAGCTTGCCCACCAACCACTGGTAACACTAAAGGAGCCTGTCCACCAACCATTGGCGGCACAAAAGGAGCCATCCTACCAACCGTTGGCGGTACCACAGGACCCTGCACACCAACCGCTGGCGGCCCTGCACCTGGGGCGACACCAGCATGGATGCTGAGCCCATCAGCCCCATCGATACCACCAGCAGCCAAGCTCTCAAGCCCTCTATGATGATTCTGCGACTTTGCCACCTCCTCACTTACTATACTCTCAGCTACACTCTTGCTGGCATTTTGAACCTATCCTTGACCCCGACCATGATCACACCCACGACTATAACCAACATATCTAACACCTCTAACCATCTGCACTACAAATAACAGAAGGCTAAGTTAAACAAAAATGTACTAGAACCACACAAGGAACAAAACTTACCGTGGAATCACACTAACTTGTTTCACGGGTGTTACAATACCGATCGACACCCACTGTAACATCTGCAAACCGGATTCCCAGTTTGGGATGTTCATCGATCGATGCAAGTGTGTTGTCAATCGATGCAAGGTCAGTTTTCGCGAACAAGTTTAACTTAAACATTGCATTTTGGGATTAGAAAATCCTGAAATCGTGTATATAAGGAGGAACTCGAGGGTTTGGCCGAGTTTGGCCGTTTTTAGAAAAAAAGAAATAGAGAAAGAAGTTCTTGAGTGTTCTTGAGTGTTCTTGAGAGTTTTGAGAGATTTGTGGCTGTTCTTGGGGAGATCTCTAGTTGGGATCGTTGTAGAAGCTTGCTAGGAGTGTAAATATGCTTGTTTGGGTGTCAGAATCTTCTCTGCAAAGGTGAGTGTATGACCATGGCTTATCTAAGCTTGAGATTTTCTGATTTTCTTGTTTATGTGTTATGTGGCTGATTTCTTGGCTTGTTAGAGTGTTTAACTTTCTTTACACAAAAAAAGTCTATGACCAATCAATCAAGATTGAGAAATTATAAGAAATTAATTTGACATAATTAAAGAAAGTTAAAAAAAAATTTAAGCACGACAAATAATTCAAAGATGAAAATAGAAATTGAACAAAACAATATCTAAAAATACTACAATTAAATTTAAAATACATTATTAGAAAAATAAGATGAGTTTATTAATCTTACATTTTTTGGTTTTTTGGTCAATATATTAATCTTACATATTCAAAACTGAAAATGAGAAGGTAGGAAAAAATTTTAGTTAGAAAAAATAAGGAAGGATATGTATTCTCACAACAAGTTTACTAACAGAACAATGTTGAAAGTAGTAGTTTTGAATAAATTATTTCGTTAGGTGAAAATATGAGACGATTTATGTTTATATATAAGTGAATATTTACATTTTTATAGGATTAATAACTTCAAATTAAAAATAAGTAAGATATGCTATAATTTTGCATTTTATGATATATATATATATATATATAATTTTTTATAATTATTAAAAAATTGTTTAATTTTTATATTTTCATATTTATCTTTTTATATTATTAATATTATTTTTAGAAAATGTTTTTATTTTTTCGTAATCTTAAATCTATCCTATTAAATATTAAGTTTAACTGGATATTGTGTTATGATGATTTCTGAAACCAGCGACGAACACAATACTTAGATTAATACAACTCTACGTAGCTGTGTTACTAATCTTACTATAAAAGTATTCTAAACTTAAAAAATACCACATTGTTATTGTTGAATTTAGGCTTATCTTGGGCTTCCAACAAAAAACCAATTGGTAATTAGTGGAGTGACTATAACCTTTTATATATTAATGACAATTCTTTCATACTTCCGATGTGAGACTTGGATTGTATTCCAACAATCTCCCCTTCAAACCAAGTACCACATGTGGGATTTTAGCATGCCTCCCAAGATGATAACTCCATCTCGAACCGATCCCACTTGGACCCATAATAAACCGCTTCTTAGATACCTTACTTGGATTAACAAGAGACATGGTCATATTCACTTTTGTAGGTACACCAGAACTTTAACCTTGGGCTCTAATACCATGTTGAATTTGGGTTTATCGTGGGCTTCCAACTAAAAACCAATTGGCTGTACTGACCCTAACCTTTTATATATTAATGATAATTCTTTCAAACTTCCGATGTGAGACTTGGATTGTATTTTAACAGTTATCAAAAACTAAAACTTGTATAACATATGAAAATAATACAAAAAAATAATAAATAAAGAAGATAAAATTTTTTATTTAATTTTTAGTTATAAAAATATAGTTATGTATTGTATCACGTATTAAAACCTAGTTATTTACACATAACAAAACAATATAATATTTTTGTGACTAAATTGTTAACACGGGTTGAAGAAAGGAAAAATAGTGTGAAGATAGAGATAAACTATTTTCGGAGATTAAGATGGAGAAAAGACTGCCATATTTCGATAGAGTTTTGGTTGTCATTGACAATGAAGAAGGATACAAATCGTCACTTAGAAAATGTATATCACAAATGATGGAATGTTCGTCACTAATTGTCTCCCTACTAAGAAATACAAAGACATGATTATAAGTATTACTAAGGATCAAAACCAAATGATTTTACATGATTATGTCATTTTTTTTGGTTTGTTTATGGATGACTTTTAATAATTTCTTTGCAAACTCGCTGTAAAAGTAATTAATTACTGAAATAGATGTTATATCTTAAAATTGTGGTATATTTGGAAAGCGAGAAATGCTCACGTCTTTGAAGATGTAATGGAAAATCCACTAGATGTAATTTGGTTGGTGGAGGGAGAGGCGAACACCTGGTTATAGGCCCAGATGGAGGTTGAAGATGAGGATCATCCCAACCTTCCCCTCGTCTCTAGTTCTAGACTAAGGGGGCCCATAAGCTCACTTTCTACTTTCTTTGCAGGTTATCGGTGTTTCGTTGATGGCTCTCTGAAAACGACTGACGCTTTTGCAGGTGCAGGATGGGTATGTTCTTCCTTTTAAGATACGGTGTTAGATATGGGAGCAACCAACTTCCGACGAAGTCTGTCCCCCTTACATGCTGAAGTAGAAGCTTTCATTTGGGCTATGCAGTGCATAATCGAACACGACTACCTGGACGTGGCTTTCTATACGGACTGTTCAGACTTGGTGAAGATGGTGTCTTCTCCTCACGACTGGCCGGCTTTCACACCCTATCTTGACGATATCAAGATAGATCAAGCGGAGTTCACTTCCTTTTCCCTATCTCTAGTTCCCAAAATACGAATATAAAGGCGGATTCTTTGGCACGCCAAGCGCGACTGTCTCTGCAGCATGTTTTGTTTGTAAACACTTTACCCTCTAATTGACTCTTTTGAGCTGATTCTTTTGTTGTAAAAAAAAAAAAAAAAAAACTTACAATTGTGACAAAAAAAGAAAACGTTATAAAAACATTGTACGAATCACACCCTTCTTTCTCTTTCTGATCCTACTTCAAATCTTGGTGTAAAGTTCAGTAACGAACCCACCTTATTTAGTAATGATTTGATGGGTTTTATGGTTAAATATAGATTCGCTATATATGTTTAAGGGTTATTCTTAATTTTAATCGTAGGTCAAGCTATATAGGGCAAGCCGGTGGAGAGAGTGAGAAACTAACAGAAAACTAAAGAAAAATAATGGTTTGTATACAATTGACACGGTCGATTTAAAGGATTTAAAGAATGGTTTGTTTACAATTGACTTGGATTGTATCACAAAAGATGTATCTGTCGATTTAAAGAGTTTTTTTTTTTAAAGTGAAGAACAGTAAAAAGAAGTGTTTAGGATTGAAATGATCTAGACATGTGACTAGAAAAGGGTAAGTGTAGCTGAAGTATTAAGTTGACAGAGTCTAGATAGCGAAAGAGAGAATAAAATGTTTAGAGTTGGATGAAAAATCGATTTAAATGTTTATGCTTTTTATACATTTTGCAACATATGTTTTTCCAATTCGATATTAGCGTTAAATTACGTCACCGTCGTTTTGTTTTGTGTTTGGCTACCGTCACTGTCATTTTGTGCTCTCGCATACACAGTCACGACGACAGGTAAAAAACAATCCCGTACAAAATGGAAAACCTTTTTTTTATGAAACCTAACTTTTAGAATATAGATTATTAAACCAAAGAAGACTACTGCATTTTTTATTATAAAATCTAGATCTCAGTTCGTAATCTCGAGTGATTTTGATTTTTTGGTCGGTATTAAGAATTTTTTCTTTAGTTTCCGTTATCATGATTAACTATTATAAACAAGTACTCAAGACTACTAAATAGTGAATACTGATAGGCCAAGGGGCCAAGAGACAATAGATAAATAGTAGAATAGGTGGATTTGGTTGTTTGCAGTTTTTGCACCCCTTTTCTTGAGAAAAGCATCTCATTTTAAGTATTTTAATATCGTATAAATATTCCTATAATTATTGTTTTAACAAAAGATTCAAGATCTGGGTTGTGGCAAAAATCGGGGCATGTGATATGTGCTGAAAAAGTTGTGGTCTACTGTTTACTCGTATTATAATCATTTTTTTATTTACTTTCTAATTCGATCCATTGATATAATGCTGTGTTTTTGAAATATTTTAGAAAACTTTGTTCCAAACATAATGTTGATATCGTGGTATACTATACGAATCTCTTCTATTCTTTTTTTAGGAAGCATGATGTTTGGTAGGGGACACAAACAATAACAACAAACAACCCTCAAACAAGTTTTACATTATTAGTAATATGTTTCTTGCAAAAAGTATTTGAAGACTTAGAATTTCTCAAAATTTGGTCTAAACTTTATGTTACCATTATTTTCGGAAGAAAATAAAACTACTTATTATAATAATCGGTTAGTATCATATGATTTTGAGATTATAATGTTTTAATAGAATTACTTTTAAGCATGTTTTGACAAAATGATTTATGCTTATGAATAATTAAAACTGATGGAGAAGTAGTTCTAAAAGTTCACATTGACTCATGGACCTACCCCTAACTACAAAAAGTTAAATTGTATGCAAACTTTTTTTAAATTCCACATAATTTAAATTATTAGGAAGATAATTTTAGTATGCTGTAAAAATATTATTTATATATATATATCTATCCATACAATAATATATATGCAAGTAAACCTTATATTTTAAGTTTGGGTTTCAGAACTGTTTTAGTTTTGTTTTTCGTCAAAAAAGAAAAAAGAAAAAAAAAGAACCTTTTTAGTTAATTATGAAAAAACCTTTCTTTACGCCGAACCTAACATGAGATTTTTAACAATCTAACAATAATTTTTTTGAAGGCATTGCCTAGTTTGATGACTTTTGAGAGTTTGTATCTTTATCGTAGACACCACTTTATTTGTTGTTAAAGGTATTAAAAACTCAGCAAAATAACTTTTGACCATATAATTCTTCTATATATACACCTCATTAGAGACCGATAATTATCACATTTCACAAATAAAACTGATTAGAATGGGAGTGAGTACATGAATTATAAAAGTTAATTCAACCAACTCATAAAACATGTTTGCAAATTATCATTGTTTGCCTTTAAATGGGTGTTGTAGGGTCCAAGATTAGTTACTTTTGCTTTGAAACAATTATAGTTAATTAGTTTGTCTTGGTGCCCTTGTCACCTTTGAAATACACTCTTTCTAATATCCAAAATTTTTAAAACTTTAATCAAACATATCTTCATTATGCAAAAAAAAAATCTTATCTTATGCTATATTTTATTCGACACTTTTCTGTAATATTAGGACCGACGACCATAATTCTTTCTTAATTAGATAGATATACTTCAAATTATATTTAACTAGATAAGGGCCCGCACATTATGCGGATTTAAAAATTGTTGAAAAAAATAAATCCTAAACCTTAAACAATTTTTAAAAAATATATAAAGAAATTTTATTTTTTAAAGTAAATATATATATAATTTAAGTTACAAATTATTTGTATTTACCTTCATACATTTATTTATATTTTTATATTTTTTATAAATTATAACAATTATTACAATAATTTAAAACTAAACTATATCCCACTAAACTTTTGCCAAATACTCATTATTACAAATATTATTATTGTCAAATTTCAAAAACGTTTTACAACTTATTCACAAAATATTTTACACGCAACAAATTCATCAAAGCAACATCTAATAAGTAACCACATACAATTTTACTCTATGTTTTACCATTAAAAATATGTTCTTACACCCAGAATTATTTTATTGTTAAAGTATGCTATTTATCACCACCTATAAAATGTCTTCTAAACAAATTAAACAAATTTTATGTTGTTTTATTTTCATTTTGGCAAAATTATAGTTCTTATAATTACTAACATTATTTTGTGACATAGTTTTTTTAACCATGAAGTTTTTTTTACTCCAAATATATTGGATGAACAACTGCTGAAAATTATCTACTCGATTACAATGATTTTATGACTAACCCAATAAAAGTTGAGAATTTGAAATTTTTTTACTATAATAGAATAAAAATAAAATTTGAGAATAATAATCATGATGGATATATAAGTCTTAGATAATTCAGATATACAAAATAAAAACTTTATATACAATCCAAAACATGACATATGGCATAATCACGTTAAGGATCAATGACCTATTTACTCTTCAGAAGTATCTAATTGTACAAAACAACTTAAAGTTATGATCTTCTCTCAAATATTCTCGAATCATAAATTCTCAACTTATTTTTATCCGAATCAAAAGTTCTCATATATTTCTCCATTTACCTGGTTTAAACTGTTTACAAACCTAATACAATAGAAAACCACATAAATCCGGTTAGAAACCAATTTTAAAATGGTTTACCGGTCCAACTTCCCAAATTTGAAACCGCTTCTCAATAATTTGATCAAGCAGCTCTTGTTTCAATACCGGAATCATCAACATTATTTAGCAAAAAAAAACTCTAAATTGTGACCAGAAACATCAACCACCGACTTATCTTCCAAACTTATAATGCTACTAACTGTAGAATAACTTTTGGAACCTCCATCAATGTCTCCATCCTCGATTAAATTAGCGGGCATTATATACTTCGATTTCATTTTATTGCATCTGATCGCTTCCATCAAAAACCCCACACGAATCAAAGACCCACGCAATAGATCGACAAAACTATATCAGAAAAAAAAATTCAAAGATCAAAGTTTTTGATATAAACATGTAATGTTATGTAGATATAATGTTATTTTCTTAATCAGCTGTCTTATTATGTTTCAAAAACAATAATTCTTTTAACATAACTTATGTTATTCTTTTTAAATTTGTTATTCACTATTTATTTATTAATAATAATATACATGCTTAGTAAATTACTCTTTTGTTTATACATGTCAAAATCATATTGAGAAAACACGTATAATATAAGTAGCGTACAATGGAAATATATTAGTTTTGCTAATTTTCCGTTTTGATTTAGAAATTTTCTTTAGATATAAACATGTAAATTTTATTTATAATTTAATGTTATTTTCTTAATTAGCTGTTTTGAAAAACAATAACTTTTGACAAGTGTTAACATCTCATTAGTATACTTGACATGTGGCTAATTTGTAAACCCAACTTTATATAATAAGATTTTTAATATCATAAAAAGATTAGTTCACACTTCAGTTCAAGTTTTTTTCCTAAGACTGCCAATCAGTTCTTCATGAACTTCGTTTTCTTCGCATGTGCATTCACAAATCTCGTTGAAGTACAATGTCTAAAATTGGCTAACCATAGAGAAGTAATTTTTTTTTTTGGGTGCAAACAAAGACATAAAATTTAATGTGTTAGGTTATATAGTATAATTATACAACCAAATATGGATGACACATTGTATATTTATTTTACCATATAGTGGTTGAGAATTTTTGTAACAGTGAAACTTTGATATGGATGGCATATAATATATTTATTTTAGTTGTTTTTTTAATATAATAAGATTACAATTATATTATGTTTTGTTTTACCAAGCTTGAAAACTGTGATTTCTGATCGTTAAAATTGACATGTGTCACGATCTGATGAATTTCTAACTTTGATATTTAATAAAATTGACACATGTCATGATCTGGTAAGTTTTTAACTTTGATCTATGATCGTTAAAATTAACACCTATCACAATCTGGTGAGTTACTAACTTTGAGAACCAAAGTTTATATAATAAGATATGTGAGATAACATATACATCATAGATCATGATAATAATTTATTGAGTTAACAATATATGTATGATCTCATTGTTTAGATGGTAATGTGCTAATTTTATTGTACTAGACAAAGTAGAACACTAAGTTATTAACAACAAAAAGGGTTTATTATTTTTAATATAAAACTTATAAGTTTGGATGATTATGATCCAATGTACATTCATATGTTGCCTTGTGAGTTGTGTGAAGCATCTTACGGATTTGTTCTTACTCGAAAACGAATGGGAAAAAAAAGAGTAGCCAAGATTGCGTTGTGCCTACTATGTTAAGTTGGAAGTCACATGCAACTTTTCCTTCTCACCCTCTAGCTAGCCTCTCTTTTTCTCGAGTCACCTCTCTTCAATCCCCTTTGTCAACTTCTTATCAGTTTATGGTTTGTTTCTATTTGAACATTACACTGATTGATTTCTGCATTACTTTTGTCGATATCCTAAACATGAGCAACATAAATTAGGACACACTTAGCTGTGAGATCACTAACAGCAGCAGGCTAAGAGAGAAAAAGCAAACTTAAGAGTATGAAACTTCTCAACCTTCGCCTTTCGAAAGTAAAAATGTTTTGAATTCTTACAGATATTTTTGTAGGTATAACTTTTTTTTTGTAGCCAAAATTTTGTTGTTACAAATTTGTGAAAATTATTAATTAATAAATATTTGGTCATAGCAAATTTTTTGCTCATAGCTAATTGTCGCAATTTGCTACAACTTAAATACTAATTGAAAAGAATTGCGACTATTGTTACACAACACATTTGACATATGCGTAACAATTATCTTCAAGAAACCACAAAATGGTCGTCATTAATTTGTGACAGTTATTTGTCATTAACTTGTTACAAATTGAAAAAATATGTCTAATTTAGTGTGTATAGTGTTGTAGCTAATTGTTATTAAAAAGTGACAAAATAATATAAACAAAATCTTTATAATTTTAAATAAAATTTTTATTTTTCAATGTATACAAAAACATCAAGTACTCTTCTCTAATCTCTTCAGCTCTCTCTTTTAGGTTCTTGCTCAACGATCACTTCATCATCTTTGCTTGAGGTTGAATGCCTTAGTTCTTCAAGACCTTTTGTAACTTCTGCATACAGAGTAAAAAATAGAAGTTTAGTATGGTTTGCACTTTGGAGAAGATATCTAATTACTCCAAGGAAAATAACTCTGTCCACATTGTCACTGCATATACGGATCAAACCGTTTAAGTAAACAGTTTTTATTCTTTTTTTGTTTTTTTGGACAAACTGTAAACAGTTTTTATTCAATTATCAAAACTCAAGTAACAAAAAAAGAAGTGAGAATTCACTCACACGTTACGGTGATGGTGCCGTAACCACAACTCATATTGGAAACTCAAAAGAAATAAAAATCCAAAAGTAGCATCATGGGACATCTCATGTGTTATATTAATCAATTTTAATTAGAGGAAAGTTAGACCCAACATAGAGAAGTAGAATATACAAGTTGAGTCTTATAACAAGGTTTATAGTTTACCTGAAAACAACCAACTTGTGCGTTCTCCTTGTGTTCTTCAGATGCTAAGTGAGGGTTGTGATTTGCCTTGAAGCCGCAAGACAACTTCTCTTTTTACAACATCCTCTTTTCTTGTAGTTTCTTAAAGAACTAACTGATATAGCCACAGCAAAAGCGAGCTTTATTAAACAAAATGCAGAAGTAAACATGATACTTGTAGTGAATCCAGTCTTTTCAGCAGCTCATTTTGCTCCTAATCCCCGATTAAGTTACTCCAATCAGTAACTAACTATAGAAACCAAAATCAAGAACAGAACGATGCAGAGCTTTGGTTGTGGTAATTGATTGATCACAATGGGGAGATAGATTCTCAACCATAACAAACAAAACGAATACCAAACTCACCTGCAGTGTAGGATTAGGACCATGATGTCCCTTGTTGCATCCTTAAAGTTGAGAGAAAAGAAGACCCATAGAAACCAAAAAAAAAAAAAACTTAACGACAACCATAAGAAGCTATACCATAAGACACAGTCAATCTACTTAAAACTAAGGTTATGAAAGTGTTTTTATTTTCCAGTCACTCACCAATCTCCTCTCCGGCCGGTGTGGAAATCACATAGTGTAACCCACATATCTTCTCCACCAGCAACGAATTTGTTGTCAGATTTGGGCTCAATCGATGTATTGGAGGCATGTCGTAACTCTTCACTAGTCAAAAACTGGATTTGTTAAAGATATAGAACCTTTGAGCAGAATGCAAAATAATTATTTTTTCAAGAGGAAGAGGAAGACATTATAAAAAAATCCAATTTCCTGAAACGAGAGAAGCTTACTGATTTGCATCCCAAAACTTAACAGTTGACCCATGGGCAGTTGTTATATACCGTCCATCTTGACTCACTTGAGAACTTGTGACAGGAGACTTGGTTTCTCATGTCTGCACAATTTCACCACTCCTCACTTCCCACAACCTGTTCAAGAGAAGAAACAATGAGTGTTTTTTTTTTTTTTTTTTTTTTTTT
>NC_025693.1:8276018-8283469 GCF_000633955.1 Camelina sativa
AATGTTGTTTGATCACCGTGAAAGCCATGTTATTGTTCTAATAGAACATAGTTAGTACGACAAGAAAAATAAGCTTGAACAAAATCATTCATTTCTTAGATTAGGGAATAAATTTATTAGCTTAACTTGATTTTCTGCCTTTAGCGAAACTGGAAAGAGAAGTGAGAAAAAGAGTACCAAAGTAGAAAGTGGGAGAAGAGTGATTGGGCATGAAAATTGAGTCGGAAGAGATCTTCCAAGGACTAGTCTTCGCTTCCTCCGACGAAAGAGTCCGCGCTCTGACTGAGATATGGATTCTCTCCATCCTCCGGTAAGCTTCTCCGGCGAACAAAGAAAGACCTAGAAAAATATTCTCATAAACTATATCCCCTTTCATAACCTTACTTGTGTTATTCAACGTAAAATCATTTAAAATAATCTAAAATCTCTTGCTATTCAATTATGGATTTATAAAACTTGATTGAAATCAGTTGTTATTTAAAATATCACCTTTTGAGATAGAATTTTAAAGGATTTCATAAATTAAAAAAAAAAAATAGTTGATAAAAGATCAACTTCGGCGACGGCTCTAATCTCCGTCGATCAGCTAACTTCCTTGTTGATTTCTTCCTTCTTCTCCCATGTGTCGTTGACCTTATTCTTCCTTTTGCTCATCTTATTTTCTTAGCTTCTTCCCTCCATCTCGTAAAAGATAATCTTGGACCATTCTTCAGCCGTGGATATTTCACGGCAGCGAAGACGTTTAATTGGCGAAGGTGAGGTCTTTTCTTTGATCTCTTCGCTTCCTCTCTTCACTGTGTCTCTGTTCGGTTTGTCCCACATTGTTATCTGAGTTGTTGAACGCTGGTGTAGCAGATAAGAGCTCGACGAGTGGATAATCGAACAAAAAAAGAAGTGCGAGCAGTGTATTAGGGTGTGACACTACAAATATGAGGCAAGTGAGAAGGAGGACATAGGATCAATCCAAATGCTCGTGGTAAGCTTTCCTCGCGCCCTGTTTTTACCATTTCATATGAACGCTGATGCTAGTACTTTACTGATCTGGAAGCAAAGCATAAACCAAGTTTGGTTTGCTCAACCTCGTTATTGTAATGAATGATTTGTTCGTAGTATGTCAACAGTAGTGTAAAGCTTTTAGGCAATCGACATCTGATTACTTTTTGAAGCTGGTCGGGATCCAGTTGATTATGGCCGTCCTGCTAATGAGGTACTAATTAAATTGGTATAGATTTTGTGCTTGAAAATCTTGGTTATGAATATGTACGTTTCTTGAAAATCATGAATGTGCACTTTTGGTTTCCCTTTGATGTGTTGATCCTGAAGCTTTGGCTGCAGCTTCACAAATATTTTGGCATAGAATTTTCCTATTTTTGTGTGGTAAAATATTTTAAAATCACCCAAAGTTTACAAATAAAATAAAATCACATTTCATTTTATTTAATTTTTAAATAAAAAATTCTAAAAGACAATCTAATCTTTTAAAACTCTTCTAAATCTTTCAAAATTCTAAAATATTAAAATCCTACTAAATCCTTAAAATAGCAAGTTGAATACCCCCTCTTAATGACTTTATAAGACTCTTAATCCAATAACACTAAATTTATCAAGATTTTAGATAACTTTTACAAATCCGCAACCAATAACACCAAATTTTTAAAGAGTTTTAAAAAGTCTTGATTGAATAACAATATATTTTACATAACTTTTAAAGTCATTAAAATTTTTTCTAAATCTTAAACCAATAACCCTCCCCCCCTTAAGACCATAACGACACGGCAATAGCTTAATTGAATTAAACAATAAACCTTCTCACTAAGGTAGAGGTTCTCTCACACTTGGCTACATCTCTCTTCTTTTGGCTTGAGAGCCTTCCTTACCTTTGTTCTTAGCTTCCTCTTCATCAGACAAGCTCAAACTACGAAGAGAAAATGAGAAAATAAATTAAGAATTAGGTTTTCGTTTTTTTTAACTCTTCAGTTTCTAAGTTTTTCATTATTTTAGTAAATTAAGAAAAGAAATTAATTTTTTCTTTAGTATTTTTTACTACAATCTGCTACGTTTTTTCCTGTGTGCATTTGTGCTACAACAATTTGTGTCTTTAAATTTGTAGCAAATTTGCTTCAATTTCAATTTTTCTCGGTTATTATTTATAATTTTATAGCTACCTTTAGTAAAAAATTAGCTACAAAATTTATTACTTAAACTTTTGTCAATAATTTGTAATTATTTGTTGTTAATATTTGTTATTATTTGTTTTGTAGCAAAAAGATGGAACTATATGATAAATTTAGTGTTTGTGCTTTAAATTTTTCTCCACCAACGTTCTCTATGTTGGTTTAAAGCTCCGAAGCCTAACATAAGAAACCTCATCAATTTATATGCACCAGTTCTATATTACATGGTAAAAATAAAAAATAAAAACAAAGGAACAACACTAAACATGGCTGGTTAGACCAAAAACATATTGCCACATTTAAAAAAAAAACATAATTACTGATGCTACGCATATTATTGTAACGCCGACGTTCTGGAAAATATTATTATAAAAAATAGTTTACACTCTCAATCACTTATTAATCCATTTTTTAAGTAAAAATATTTCAAAAATGTAGTTTAAATTATCTACGCATTTTTTACTAGTAGATGATGATAAATTGCAAATTCATAAAATAATATTTTTTAATGGTTTAGAGTTATAAAAAATTGTAAATCGTAAAAATGATATATTTAAAATCAAAATTTAATATGCTTTTTAACATGTGTAAAAATTCAAGAATCTCTCCAGGAATGATGGAATGTTCAGTAATTGTCTCTCTACTAAGAAAGACAAAAACATGTTTATTATTAAGGATAAAAACCAAATAATATTTTCGGATGTATATGATGTTTTCAGTACTAGATTCTCTTTGGAGCCATTGAAAAAAAATAAAGTTCAAGACCCAAAATCCAATCTACAATGCGATAATGTCGCGCTTGACAAATCAAGATCAAGACCAGGTCTATGGCATGAATCCCCTTTGTTTAGTCTTCTTTATAAAATCCATGCTTTTTGGGGGTAATGGAGTTAATAATCTTTTTTTTTTTAACTCTTTCAATTTGTCATTACGATGGTAATGAATTATAGAATTGGAAAATGCAAGAAGATTGATGTGTTTGTGGGGAAAATGCAAGCAGGTGGATGCTGAGGCAGTAAGAGTTTGTGGGGAACTTGTCAGAGTAGTACAATGCGGTGAGTATCTCATTACATTGAGGTGTTTCACTTTCTGATTTGTTATATTTCTCTTGTTTGTCTTATGTACAAAATTGAACCGTATATTTATTTTACCCATCCAAAACTCATAGATATATTTTCGTCTGTGGTTTAGAGAACTACTATGTGACAACAAAATTTTTATGGTTAAAGAACTATATCAAAGTGAAAGCAAATTAACATAAAATTGGTTTAATTTGTTCAAAGAGATATTTTATAGGTACTGATACCAAAAATTATTTTAAGGTATCAGTACCTATAAAATATCCCTTTGAACAAATTAAACCAATTTTATGTTAATTTGCTTTCACTTTGATATAGTTCTTTTAACCATTAAAATTTTGTTGTCACATAGTAGTTTTTTTAACCAATTTACATAAGAAAATTAATAGTATTTCTTTTTAAAATTTTCTTGTTATTTTTTTTTCTAAAACTAAAATCAACTAACTAAAACAAACAATATTTATCGAAAAATATTCATAAATAGAGTTAAACAAATGTGGTGAGTTAATCATAGAGTGACAAAAGCATATATACAAAACATTATGAGCGATCTACTAAATGAGGATCAACGGTCATGAAAGTACTAGTCATGATCTGAACGATGATGAAAAGACAAATGTGTTTTCCGATTTAATTGCGCTTAATAATAAAGAGGAACGGTAAGATGTGCATGACCTATCCAAAGTTATTTGACGCATAGAGTAAATAAACGATTGTTTAGGCATAACGAATTGATATATTATTTTTGTGATGGTCTGTCAAGAATTCAAATATACTTATAAAATTTAGAATAACTAATATATGGAATCGTAAAAATGTTTTTGAAAATGCATTTTTCATATATAATTTTTATGAGTTGGAGGTTGTATTTTTCATAAGCGAATGAAAAGAGACAATATACCTAGCAAAAAAAAAAGACGATTAGTTTCTAGATTTTACTAGACGACATAGTATAGTTTAAGTTGGAAGATTTTAATAATCACTACGACAATCTAAAATCATCGGATATTGCCATACGAGGGATAAAAAAATTACAATCCAAATAGAAGGAATTGTGAATCTGTGATGAAAAAAAAATCATTAAAAGAAAACGAGAACAAATGTAAATCTTTTTAATTTAATAAAATAAAAACCGTTCCAATAATAAAAGGAATACAATTTCAGAGACATACTTCCTAAAACTGATATTGAATAAAATTAATAAATAATTACTAAATAATATATTATTAAAAAATTTTGTTTATTAAAATGAGTTCCTCTAAGAAGTTGCGGAGCCTCAATACGATTTAATGGCAAAAACTTAGAGAGAATAGGTTTTTGTTTCTCTGAAATAGTGTTGACGCCTAAATTACATATTCAATAACTGTTACTAATTAACCTTTTGTCATCTCTTCAATTTTAAACTTTTTTGAAAATGCATTTGTCATATATATATTTTTTTTTATAATGGTTAAGAATGGTCTAACGTGACTGTTCAATTCTATTCAAAAGAACATTTTTGGTCAATGCTGAAACTCTGATGTGCTCATTTGATAGATCAAACTCGAATTCTCCTATCGTAGTACAAAGTTAAACTCGGATTTACAAGTCAAACAAATATTGATAATTCACATAACAATATTAATCACAGTAACAACGAGAAATATGTTGAAAGCATTTATGTTGGTTTGTTGAGTTATGATTTGGTGTTTTATTAGTTCGTGTTTTAGGGAGCTGTGTGATATATATGGTGGTTTGGAAGATTGTAGGAACGGTTATCTGTGTGTGTGTGTAGAGTGGCTTTTTGAGTGATGGGTTTGCCAAAAGTGGGATACTTGGTTGATAGAGTTGAAGAGTGCGCAGTTTCGGTGGGTTAGGATGTTGTTCTCGGGGTTAATGGCATTGTCTTAGAGACTGAAGCTTGTGATTTATCCGAGAGCCCATTTTGATATCTGTGAAAATTTCCCACGCACTAACTGTGATGCAGATTTGCTTCCAACAGATCAAGACGTCTACGTTATCAGATGATTATGAGAATGTCAGACTTGGAGGGCCCTTTGAGCCAGCCAAACAAAACAAGTTCATCTCTCATGTTTGAATATTTCCAGTACCTCCCCTCGTGAGATGGGTCTTCAACACCGGAGATTACACATAGCCGCCGCCACAGGGAGGTAGTAGTGATCTAGTGAGACAAGTTTGTTGACAAGGAAAATCTCGATAACCACCATAGATAGAAGGTTCTGCTGTTACCATCTATAGAAACTAGAAAACAAAAGACTTGTCCCGGGTACAAACTACTCGACTGAATGGGTGGGTGTAATTAAATTGGCATGTTCCTTGTGCTTCTCTGAAACAAGATTATGACACTTGGGACGAAATTTAGAATCTACTGACTTTTGGTTTATGTCAAGACAGTAATAAAAGAGACGCCACAAGCCACGTCTTTGCAGTGAAGAAGAACCATCTTGAGTGAGTGCGTTGAGGTGCTTCTTTTGAGGTGTTGCAAGTACAGACAGAGATTCAGAACCTACGGTGAGGCAATACTCAAAAACTATTTGTTTCATCAAAGAAAACTCAGTGACATGTATATCCGTCTGTAACTTAATCAATGCACGTGCAGAAACACAGAGACCAATAGAAATGCAGAAAACAACAAATGCAGATGAAGCTCTTGGAAAAATAGAGTGTTTCTGCAAGCAAGCAAGCAAGCAAGCAACTTAGGGTGAATCAGATTAGAAGAGTCTGAGACAGATTATATGCAATGTTACATGGGGGATGTAGAAGTGCATATATGTAACTAGAAAGGACGAGCAAGAAACAAAATAATAATGAAAAAAACTATTAGAAGAAGAAAATCAATTGGAGAGAGAAGGTCAAACAAGTTTATTATAAATAGATAAGATTGCAACGGAGAGAGAGATTCATAAATAAGAGTGTTTAAACAAGACAAGACATGATATATTTCACAAAGAGACAGAAGCAGAATAGAAGACCTTGTAGCGATCTGCCATACGCTGATGAACGGTCATGATAGCATTAGACCACTCGATATTGCCCCAAATCTCGCCTCATAGTCTCTTTAAGGAGATCTCCGCACACCAAAGCTCAAGACCATGTAACCCCAACGTAACATCCCAAAAGAGCACAATGTTGGGACCAGAGTTAGTGAGTCTGGACCCCGGAAGTAAGTCTATGAGGCGAGTCTGAGCCCGGCGGCGGCAAGAAGAAAAAATGTTCTTACTTTGTTCCCACTGAGCAACACTATGCTTATCAAAGTTGACGAGATAGGAATTAGAGAGTTTCAACCTCAGAGAGTCCAAACCCTTGACCTCATGAGAAAACATCCCCTCTGGTTCATCTTCACCTTCACCTTCAGGCCAATCCAAGTCCTTTGGCTCATACCAATATACTCTTCCTTTTTTACTGACACAGTAGATCAAATTATCAATCATACACCAATCTCTACGGTTACCTATCAAATGACCACCCTTGCCTCTTCCCCATTTACCTTCACTCGGCGAGTAGTAAAAAGTCCTCTCTCTTCCATCCACAGCGTAAATCTTTTGATCCCACACCACACACACTGTCATGGATATGCCCAGGGAAAGAGACTTTGGGGAAAGAGACTTTGGGGAAAGAGACTTTGGATTCAAGCGGCAAAGACTCCCAAGTTTGAGTCTTTGGATCAAATACCTCTACCCAACTCGAGTAATCATCATCGGAGTCGGACTTAAACCCTCCCAACACGAGGCTCGGAGGGAAGACCAGGAATCGGGATCAAATCGGAGCAAGAAGATGCGTTTCTACGGCGGAGGATATACCAATGATGAAGAGGATAGATTCCTAAGCACACATAGATGTCTGTTTCGGTGCGACCCATCAAAGATCGCATCTTGTAGAGATCAGAGGAAGCTACTAGAGAGCGATACCTCTTGGAGGTGAGTGATAAAGCTGCTCGGTCTGATTTGGAGGTTAAAGCTATACAGTTGAGAGCTATATCATCTGGTAGAGACGATAAACGAAACGATGACGACGGAGACTCTTCCATCTTCCTCTTCTTCTGCGGTCGTGACTCTTCGGAATTTGACATTCACAGACTTCTAAAGGTTTGGTTTTTTTACTTTTGGGTTTCACAGATAGAGACCAAAGGAGTCTCTTTATACTGTATATTTTCCATTTTTCCTATTAGCGAAAGAAAAAAAAAAAAAAAAAAAAAAAA